>NW_017259246.1:16890-26504 GCF_001594045.1 Atta colombica
TTTTCATATATTTTTCAACAAAATGTATTTTCTGTTTATAATTGACGCAATTTGAAAATATGATTAACTTGGATTGATTATTATCCTCATGTGAAATATGCTCGTTATTACGATATTATCGATGATCAGCCAAATCAAAATTCATTGATTATTCTCAATTAAAATATTCATTACTTGTATTGTTGCTTATCATAAAAGTATTTATAATAATATAATATAATTATAATACTTATAATTATAATACTTAATATTATTTAATCATTGGTGGAAGTTACTCATATTGTACAATAGTCTACGTGATTAGTCATTCCTTCACAAGGAACTTCAAATATTTAACAATTATAAAAGTATTTAAAAATTTAATGCTGCTAATAATTAGTTTAATAAATTTTTTTATTGATAGTTTGTTTATAAAAGTGTCTGCGTTAATTCATGCAATTTTATCTCTAGTAATTTTATCTTTGACAAAAATATTATTAAAATTTAATGTGTGAAAATAGGTAAAATAAATAAAACACTATATTTTGGTTAAAAATAGAAAATTATTTTATTAAAAAAAATGTATTTTTCATTTCATTTACATTTTTTAAAATAAAGTAATTTTCCAATATAGTATTACATAATATTAGCCAATTACATAAACTTAGAGTTACATTGACTACATGATTTTTAATTATAATATGTCGAAATCAAAGCACTTTATTTCGTAATTTTCGCTAGTATATCCAAGTAAATAACTGTCATTTCCTTCTTGTAATGCATAACGTACGATTAGGGAAATCTGTAAATAAAATTATAACAAACTTTTATAGTAACAGGTTGAAATCAAGTTACGAAAGAAACAAATTGCGCATAATTAAAAAGAAGATATATATTATCATTATTAAGTTATTCTTAAACCGATCAGATTAGAGATTGACATTGGATTGGAATTTGATACCAATTACAACAAAATTATCTAACTCGATGTTAATTTTTTCTAATTGATTAAATTCCAATTTAATCTCAAATTAACGTTGTATATTATGCACATATATTTAATTATTAATAAATATGCGCCATTATGAGTCCTCTTTTAAATTATTAAATTTTAGTAGAGATCAAGATTACCCTGAGATATATTAGCAAAATAGGGAAACTGTTTGTGTATACATATTCTTTGTCTTTCTTCAAGGCCGTGCTACCATCAACGTTGTAAATATTATTACAGGCATTTGTTTCATCAACTCCTATAAACGATAGAGTACATTAAAAAGAATTCCCTTTCACATTATTAGTCAAAATCTGAATATCTCTGTTAGGCATGAATTTCATTTCCATAGTGACAGTCGTTCCCTGTTTTAACCGACACAGACTCGTCGCAGTTGGATATCGTGATCTGATTGTGATCTTCTAACGGGATGCCTAAAATCATAAATCGTAATTTATGTTATCGAATAATGTGGGTATAATTTGTCCTGTTGTGTTTTCACACAGCTCGATTTCAAATTATTTAATTACGTAAATCATAAACACACACATTAATCAAACTACGTGATTATTTTATTCATAAAAAGCTATTTAAACTAACTAATTAAAATAATACATCATATGCTCTTTGTTCAAAGAATATGTTTATATACACATTAGAGTAAAAAAAATAGAGGATGAATGAAAACAAAAAATTATGCAGTTTTTATAAAGTTGATTATTTTGAAATACTTGATCTTCAACGAGCCCATTACAGTGTAAGAATGTAAAATAAGAGAAATTAGTAGAATATACGAAGACGAACGTATCATATAATTATTGTACGATGTTTATTCGCGCTAATAAGTAATGATCGATTAATTATTAAATTTTTTTTTAATTTATCAGATATTGATAGTAATTTTTATCAGAGTACTAAATTAATGTCATTTCACAAAAAAAAAACAGAAAATTACGTCAATCAATAAATCGACATTAATAATAAATTTTCCTCAATGTAAGAAAAAAAATATAAGTTTATTCAAATTGAAAGATGACGACACGTGCTTTTGCTTTTCATGATTATGATTCTGAAGGTTATTGCTAAAATGGCTAGAGCCGGTAGGTTAGCAAGAAATCATAGTACAATAAGACGAATGTAAATTGTACTCACGCAAACATGACAGTGTGATTTTAATTTTTTTAATGCATTTTTTATAAATGTGACTGTAATTTTTCAAATCATATACAGTTATTGCGATGCAACAATCCATTTAAATATGCAGTAAATCGAAAGAAATGTTCAAGCTAAAAATATGATTCGAAAAGTATATTTTACTAGTATGTACGTTCGCATTGAAAATGCACGAAATAAACATGTTATCACTACGCATAACTGTCGTCTAGTGATATCAGTAGTACAATATCTTTTTAAAGAAAATCCAGTTTTAACTGGTTTTAAAGGTCGATCGTACAGTATGTTCTTTCCTGTTGATTTTGTTCGCTTCGAATATACAAAGAAAAGACTTTGTTTATTTATACGAATCACGATATTTATTTTTTACTTTCGACATAAAATTTCTAAATTAGCATTGAAATTCTAACGGTGAAACAAGTCGATTGTAAATTAACGTATAAGTATTTCGCTTATCACTTTCATCGTGTATCAATTATATTTCTTATAAGCAATTACAATATATAGGTATTAATAATAGAACTATATTCATTCGTTCACATATCTCTAATAATTAGAAGTCATTAAACATTATTATTTGACGATAAAAATTTGACAATTATGAAAACACTAATTATAATTTCTGTCACGAGAAGCAATCGATATAATCATTCAATGTTTCACTCGTACGATAATATTAAAATAATAATCTGCCTGACTTTTTAAGGATAAAATTTTATTTCAGCAATTTGCATGATTCCGAATAATTCCTGTTGATAAATACTTGTACAATCTTTGAAAAAATAACAAGACGAAATTAATATATCCAATATTATATAGTATATATAATATGTCATAAGAAGAATTTTAAATATCGAAAATATATCAAAAAGTTCCTCATTTAAATCAGAATATTCTAAAATATGTGAAGTAAAAATTTTGCCAATATATTTTATGGAAAAATTGTGCAAGCATATGTAAAATTTATTTCATTTCAAGTTACATATTAATTATGAGTTAAACATTGGAAAAACATTTCAACATTCAAATAAATAAAGATATTGTATAAATACGTTTATTATTCAGACATGAATCAGTAGCGAAATCTGAAAATACAATATTTATCAAGTAAAAACAAGATGTATAATTTAGCTTGGAATACATGTACAATATGTATTGGATTGTCCGGAAAGTTCGTGCCGATTTTGAAGGAAAATTGAAACGCAGAAGATTTAAATTTTTAATTTCATTTATTATATTTAAATCTTTTGCGGCACGAACTTTCCGGACGACCTAATATATGGTATGTGTCTATTGACAAGATATACTCTTTAGATATATATTTTAATTTGCCTTGACAACGAACTATGACCAGATTCTTTTATTTTTTTTCTACTTTTATCTCTATGTTCGTAAGAATTTTCTTCAAATACATTAATTATCCTAAAGCTAAACTATGTTTAATTTTCGATTAAGTTTTAAAAATAAAGAATTATTTGTTTTTCTTTTATAAATTTAGAATAAAAAAAATGTTCACACATACTTATAGAATTATAACGTTTTTAAGAGTGCAAATAGAAAAACAAATCGATAAACTTTAACCAAATGTTTTAGAATATTCTATATAATAAAATTTTAACACAATGCAACACCGAGAAAGTTTCATGAAGGTACTTAATGATATCGACAAATCTTCTCACGTAAAGAGAAGTAATTTTAATTTTAATAAGTATCTTAGATCTATAACTTTTCCAATAACATCAAAAAAACGATCATAACTCTCAAGCACATTAAAAGCAAATTTAATAATTATTTCTGCAAATCTTTTATATAACGCTTTATCTGAAAATTTTCTTTTACGCATGTTTGAAATAATAATACTGTTGATCATTTAGTTATTCAATTATAATCCAGCAAATTTCCGTCAACTCGTCTGTATATTTACGTGAATAAATAAGTCAACTTACAAAATTATAGGAAAAACAATGAATTATTATGTTGCAAAAATAGTTCGCATTTTAAACGTGATTTATTAAAAACTAAAAGTTCTTTTAATAGGTTAATTTATAGGGTATTTTTTAATAATATTTATATGTTTTTATTCAACAATAAACTTACTAGAATCATATTGATTAATTATCGTGGCACTGGCAAGCACAATGAGTGTCGCGAAAACGAGAATCATTTCTCTCAGCATCTTATGCGGTGAAAGTGTTTCTACTTTTCCATTCAAGAAACTTCATCAGAGTGAGTCTGATCAATTCCGGCTTTCGACTGTTGACTGTAACTCGAATGCGATCACAGATGCCACTATCGTTGCATTGTATGTGAAACTTATGTATAGATTCATACAGCGTACGACATTCAACATACGATGTTTGATATAGAATTTGTTTCCTGGAAACAAAAATGTTGCTAACTAGAACCGAATTATCTTATTGGATATCGTCGTATCATCGAATGTCGCGTAAGTCCATCAGGTATCCTCATTAAAGAAGAAGATAAGAAAATAAAGTAGTCAAAGTTTGCATATTGATTTTAAAAAAGTGTATGTTTTCGAAGACTCTTTGTGGAGACTCTTATAGTTATAATCAAAGACTTAATAATCAAAGGAATTGATAAAAAAATGAAAACACAGTAAAATAGTTTGTTAAAATAGTGAATCAGCTTATTATTAATAAGAAATCTATTAAAACTAGTAATAAGGTGAAACTAATAATAAGATAACTAACTTGGACCCCCTAGGCTTTGAGGATGTTTTTAATTTTTTGCTGAGGTCAGGATTGAAACTTAATGGTTCGAAAGAGGGAACATTGAAAACATTGAAAAAAAATATAAAAATATAAATTATATTTATATATTTATATAGATGCAGTAGAGAGTCAAAAGAAAGGTAGCATTTGGGGCATCTTAATAAAATGTGTACCCAATGTGAATCGTGTATATATTCTCTCTTTTTCAAACAAAAATATTAAAAGTATGGAAACTAAAGTGATCCAACGAATATGAGAAAAATAATCGATTATTTTCTACGACTTAAAACCCTACGACCGCTACGACTTCTATTGTAGACCCCGTATAACTTATATATATTAGAAAATAAAATATAAAATCTATTGGGATGTCCGGAAAATTCGTGCCGCAAAAAGATTTAAATTTAATAAATGAAATTAAAAATTTAAATCTTCTGCGTTTCAATTTTCCTTCAAAATCGGCACGAACTTTCCGGACAACCCAATAATAAAGATTGATTGATTTTCTTATGCGCTACGCATTAGGCGTTATGTAACTTGTACTATAGCCATTACGACAGCAATATATTTTCACGAAGCAATGCTACGAATAACAACGATCTAGCTTTCTATCGATATATTGATACAATGCTAGCGAAACCTTAGATAAATAGTATCGCAACAGGCGAATGCTATCTGCCGTTTAAAATATGAAACGGATAACATTTCCGAGGACGGTGATGATGTATCTTAAAAATTTGACATTTCGGACTTCGCATCGCGATATCTCCATTTGTAAGGCACGTAGACAATAAAAACACTTTAATTATATAATTTAAACCTCGAGTTATCCATTGAGATTACTCTAACTTCTGAGTATTTTTAATGATCTCGGATGCTGGCAACTCGTCGACTCGTGTAAAAACTTGGCGCAAGACATTACCGTATCTTTTAATACGATCCATTATTCGATTCATTATTTAAATCGTGTTTAAGTTTTTAATATAGAAATTTATAATATGCTTTTACAATAATATAGAAAAATTATATAGAAAAATTTGTTAAAGTATCTAAAAATGTAAGTATAGATACAGATCTAAAAATAATTTTGTTGGACTATCAAAATAATTATATAGAAAACTCAAGTATGAGCAAAAAACTTTTAGTAGCTCATTTAAGCGTTGTAAATAATTATTTTAGTCTAACAAAGTTATATATTTTCAAGTTATATTCATCTATATCTAATTAAATTTCTAGATATTTTAGCAAAACCATCTTTTCTATGTGAAAAATAATTGCATAACAATAATACAAAAATACGAATATAAAGTGTCCGTCTCTTAATTCGATCGAAGGAAAGAATCCATGCCAATTTCTTGAATTTATTAAATGCTATGTAAATAAATAAGTCAACTTACAAAATTATAGGAAATGAATTATTATATTGCAGAAATAGTCCGCATTTTAAACGTGATTTATTAAAAACTAAAAGCTCTTTTACAATTAATATGTTAATTTACTATTATTGTCTAACTTTATCGTTTCATATCACATATGTCTCGATTTCTTCTTAACGTGATACTCTGACGTATCGTGTTTCCGCTATGCAATCTCATGTAATTTCTCGTGGATATCCGAAAAGTATCACAGGAGTATCATCGCCAAGCCGTCCCGCGGCATCGATTGATTCGACTTATCTACCTATGCCGTCCGCACAACGTCGCATCCATCACCCCTTTGGGGTCCATAAATAAATTACAGTCGCGTGACATTTACCAGCTACACACCCGGCGCGCTCTTTCTTCGTCCTCACTCTTCCGGTCTCTTTCGACATGGTCCGAGTATAAAGGGGACTTCTTCACCTACGTCCGTACGACGAAAACGTGACGCGGCACGCGTTCGTTCAAAGAGTTTTCCCATGGACGTGAACGCTGATGTAAGGAACGAAAAATAAAGGGTGGAAAAGAAAGATGGAGGAAAGAGAGAAAAAAAGAAAGAGAGAGAGAGAGAGAGAGAGAGAGAGAGAGAGAGAGAGAGAGAAGATTTGTGGGAAAACATGTGGGAAAGCCGGAAACTGGAATGAACGAAATCGTGCTCCTTAAGTTTCCTTTCGTAGCATTGCCGAGCATTCACCCTTTTGACCGGTCATCCGATAAGGAGATCCCAGCATTCGTTTTTAGTCGGAGACGAGCGTGGTCTCTGGAGTTGAACCGCTCACGGAAACCGCTGCGACCGCAAGCGAAAAAACAAATGACTCCGCGATATTTCCTGCGGAAATCCTAATAGAAGCAGAAAGCGTGTTCCTTGCGATTTAGTTCGTTTAGAGAATGTCGCACGCGATTTAGTATTGTTGTGATTTACAGTCAAGCATATGCGAGAAATTTTGTAGTAGAAGAATTGTAATAGAAAAAGAAAGAAACAACCTTGACACATTGCGGAAAAGAGTTAAAGTCAGATTGAATTTTATTTACATGAAAGTTCATCAAAAAATGAAGACGATACTAGAAAGATAAGGAACCATAGGGACTATTTTCTATATTTAATCGGAAATAATAGAACTGCTGCAGAGAGATATATTTTCTTTTATAAATAGTTTTACTTTTCTTATTTGCCATTTTACAATTTTATTCAATTAGACTACTTCGAGATATTCTATTCTTACGGCGCTTCAAACGAGTACGAGACCATTTTATACAAACCTGCATTTGAGGTGAAATATAAATAACTTAACAGATACTGCGAAAAGATATGCGAGAAACTGTTAAATGTTGGGTAGTAAAACCAAACATCAGACAATCGGAAAGATGCGCGTGCGATTCTAAAACAATACGGTTATTTATTGCGAATAGTAGCGAATACGACTTCGGTATATACGCGAAGAATATGGCTCGGGGACGTTTATGAGCCCGGATTATAGCCAACGAGAAATTGACCTCTGCGATCTGACCCGCGAGTTGCACGCGTGTTTTTGATCGACTACTTTAAGATAGCCACTCTTCAGGAGATGGACGGCCACCTGCGACAAAGATAAAACCAGGATTCTGCTTTCGTTTTCTCTCTCTTTCTCTCTTTTTCTTACCTTTCTCCTCTTTTATTATTTCTTTTTGCAGGAAAACTGCGGAGTGGTGCGCCGTTAAATTACATGATGCGTCACGGTCTGCGGTCGAGATTACGTGCGATGGTAGAAAGATCCGCTCGGTCTGCAATATCGCTAATGGCCGCGAATCGCGTAAATAATAAAATAAACAAGGCTGCACTTTGCACTAAATAACAACTTTGAGAACCGTCCATGATGCACGTGAAACTGATAGTTGGAGAAATTTCCTTCAGAAAATTCGAATGCTATCTTACCGTCGTTAGTCAGAAAAAAAATAGGAAAATCACATCCTAAAAATTTGCATCGTTTATACGATTGATTCCGGAAATCCTGTTTATCATCTATCATATCTTTTATCTCCTAGATACATCAAAGGTAGACATCGTATATCGATGCTCGCTTTTATAGGATGTCTAAAAATATTTCTGGGTCATTGTCCGCCGGTGTTTCATTTCTCGTAATAGCTGGGTGTGAAGTAAGGTTTTGAGAGCCGACAGAAAATGCAGCTTTATAGACGAACACTTTTCATCAGTACTTGTGGGCGGGAAGAGTCTTCAAAATGACGCGGCATGTTCCTTTTTTTTACCACGTACGAGCTCGTAAAGGAACGCGAAGGAGACTCGACGATTACGACATCTATGGCTGCCGACAAAGTCTGGCGTTAAGTGTTCAAAGCGGATGCTCTTCGCGTGACTTACAATCCCAATATGGCGATCCTGTTACAAGAGGATCGTATTGCGGGAATTTTTAGGGCCGGCTTGTTTTACTGTGCGCCAGATTACTCGACAATTACAAAGAGAATTCGTCGTATGTCTGGATATCGCGTGACAGGAAAGGAACGATATTTTAGTGGTAGGTCGTGCGTATAATTTTGACAAAATTAATGTTTACTCTTGACACCATTGCCGTTGCCTCCAGATATTTCTGGATAACATTATCCAAAGAAAATAGAAAAGTCAGAAAAAGAGTGAGAAATTCTAGCGGAGAGATTCCAACGAAGGAGGACGAATTTTTAGGTCTATTTTATATAATTGAAAGAGTATACGCTTTTGGAACTTAAAGTGAGATTTAAAGTTTGATGAAAGCGAGAAAGAGAGTTCTAGTGCAGGTCTACTGTAGAAATAAAAAAAGGCCTTTTGTTTGCGAAGATATTACATGAAAATGATCATCGTTTCGTCGTTCCAGCTTGCAGTTGCATCAAATTATGTTCGATAGCATCGGGTATCGGCCTCGTAAATACTTGATTAGTAGAGACCTCCGTAGCAACCCTTTCTCTCCTCGTGCACGGCGACGGTGCGATAAGGCAACATGGAGAATACACTGGCGTGCGTGAAGACAGTAAATATTTCCCGGAACGTAAAACGCGATACGCGTCCCGCCCGGTTACGTTCGTATAGGGCTTTAAATAAAGCGATGAATTTAGTCAGAAGAGGGTAGGCGCCTGGCTCTCCTTGGCCTTTAAGTAAAATCTCCGTTGAACTAGAAGGGAAGATTTATGCGACGTTTAAATCAGTAAATAGTTTCACGGTGGATAATCCTTTTTGCTGCAGGAGAGAAGCGCCTGTTTTCTTCCTTACAACCACCAATCTCACCTTTCCTTGTCCGAGAGAGAGAGAGAGAGAGAGAGAGAGAGAGAGAGAGAGAGAGAGAGAGAGAGAGAGAG
>NW_017259246.1:26604-43763 GCF_001594045.1 Atta colombica
GAATGAGAAAAGAGGGGCGGGAGAGAGGCAGAAGAGAGTGCATTTTAATGCGGGCACGATTTACAGCGCGAGTATTATCTTCATTAGCGTGCAACGTCCTGACATTTTCCGACTGTAATAATTACTTAGAGCATTATTTCGCGCCGCGTAATCTCTCCGCCTTCCAAGGTTTCTCAATCTCGCTCTTAATACCCAGCCAACAGCCAGTATTCCACGTGAGATATCGCCGATGGAAGTTGTTTCGATCCCGCCACGAACAAAGCTACAAATAGTGTTGTTAACCGAAACAAATTACTTTCTGTCTACGAATAGGGGAAGCTTCATTTCACGTTATCATGTACCAGGTGGTGCCCAAGGTGCAAGGGATTCCAAGCAAGATTAATGCTTCGGAAGATGCGCGAGGGCTTTCAAAGGATGATAACTCATAGAAGGGGCGGCGCGCTGGCATGTAACGTGCCACTAAATTGTACCCGCGGTGGAAAAGTGGATATGTCAACCGTCTCGTTAGCTTGTAGTGGCCTTTAAATAAAGCGATAAATCCGCCGGAAGAGTTCATGACCCCATGCATCCTACGGCGACGTGCTGTCTCTCCCATCTCCACCGTTTTCTCGCAGCAGTTTTTATAAGCATGATCGTTCGACCTTTCTTTAGCCGAGTCGTAGAAAATATATGCACGTTACGTGATCTCTCGATGATAATACATTTTTTACCAATCTGTGTACGACGTAAAATACTGAAGCTTGCGCGGCAAGTTCGGGGAGGAAAAAGCAGGATTGGCCGCGAACGTTTGCGATGAGCCGGAGGGGTGAGTCCGATGGGAAAAATTCAACGCGTAATTTCGCGTCGGGTAAGAAATAATACCTTTCCCCTCCCTGTCCCTCGCCTCCGAATGGAAATTTAAAGAGCCATGATTCATGGAGATAGGTAGAGCTCTAATTTCTATTGTTCCTGGGTCGGTAGAATCGCGGAGGAAGCCAGGTGCCCGCATATATACCTTTACATGCATATATGTCGTCTCGAAACGACTTCCACCGGGTGGCGAGTAATAGCTGCGCTGGCCGGTAGATTAAAACGCTCGCGGGTTCCGGCTGTTTCGTCGCCATTTATATCCGCGTACATGAGACTCCTGGTGAAACGTGTCAGGCATATGTGACCGACCTCTGAGAGCTTCTGACGCGTTTTCAGCCCGCCAGCAGCTTGTGAGCGAGTTGGCTCGTCGCAACGGACAGTTTAAAGCTTACCGCGGCGTGTCCTACGTCAGTAATCCTCTCAATTTACTTCTCGTTATTGTGTACGTCTGGTATGACTGTTTTCCCTCGACGTGACGTCCCGGATGAGGTCTTTTTATTTCCACGCTCAGCAACTGCTCAGCGACTATACACGTCTCTCTGCGAGAAAAGATTTCCCTCTCATCGAGCAGCGCTCGCTCGTATTAAAACGCCGGTTTCAATTAGGCGCATCCAGCGCGTATGCAACGTCCCCAAATGGCATACATCTGCATTTTTTTTAATTTTCATATCTCCTGTATCGCCTTGTATATACGAAACGGCCAGCCGGGATTCTAATAAGCCCGGAGCACTTGCGGCCAGCTGGAGGAACACAAGCGTTGTAATGAACCATTAAAGCTGAGCGGAAGGATTGAATGATCTCCTCTACCTTCCCATCGGAAGACGTACTTTATTTCAAAGAGAAACAAAAGAGAGGTAGATGAAGAGAGAGAGAGAGAGAGAGAGAGAGAGAGAGAGAGAGAGAGACTAAAGATCCTTCGCTACTATATAATTGGATTTGAAAGTAAATTATACTCGACAGCCATATACTCGGCTTGAGTTTGTCTTCTATTTGACGAGATACCGCCCCTTAGGTGGGCTATAATTCCAACCTCGCACACAGATTAGCGCGCAGATATTTCCGTTTCATCGTATGGTCATTCTTATCCTTGTCCACTTCGATCTTGGCGAGTTCAATTTTATACTTCCGGCAGTAATCGAGAAAATACCATGGCTGGTACTTTTATACGACCTCGTTTCATCCAGCTTCCACTTATGATTCCCCGACTGTCTCCGCGAATTTGTAACTTTTTGCGCGCACGCGGCTGAGGTTTCTAACATTACACGTCGAATTATGAGAGATACCAAGTTGGTCTGTGCGCGCGTAAAAGTTTTCGAGTGCATTCGAAGTTTGAAAAACACGTGACGCGCGTACTGTCCCGCAATTCGATGATGACGTTGTCAATCGAAAAAGCATCTCTGTCTCTCTTAATTAATTTAGCCGGATCGAGAGAATAATGATGGGAATTTTACCGATCTGCCACAGCCGACTTCTCAAGTCACTCGCGTGAACAAACGCAACGTCCGTGATTACGGAATACGAAGCGACCGAAACGATTAATTGTCAGGATTGAAAGCACATTTGTGTTGAGCTTATTTAAATATTGCCGATTCGCGTGATGGAAATAACGAGGCGTGCAATGCACTGGCAATTAAATACAGATACCGCAGGCTAAACATGGAACGAATGCCGGAGATCAAACACATTCGCTCGTCATCGGAACGTTGCGATAAAGTGCAGTCTGCGTAATCGATTTTCATATCAAATACCACGGTATTTTATGCACGTCCACGTTGACGCTCCAAAATTCATCCCAGCATAATTAGCCACTTTAGCGTACAAATAACTGCTGCGCTTTTGACTGGTTATGTATCGCGCGCTGCAAATTAATTTTGGAAAAATGGTTACGTCTGGCCAATCAGCGAATATCGATAGTCTTTCCTGCGGAAGAGGTTAAAAAAAATAACTCTTTAAAAGCAAAATACTGAATCCATTCATTTATTCTGTTCACGTAATTGCATACGTTAAGTCATGTTTATTCCATATCGCATCAAATTGCTTATTTGATGTAATACTTTTCACCGGTATTTATTTTCAACAGATTCATGTGCCCTAATTATCTGCGAAATTCGAATTTGACGACCACGATTTAATAATCGTGCTGTTTCCGACCTGTATAATCTTTAGAACGCATTGCAAGATTGATTACATGATATTACATACATCAAATTTCCATTTGATTCGAAATAGACGTAAATTGCATTTATTGATCTAATATTTGATGATTACATGTTCTCTAAACCTTCAAACCTTCAATGAAACCAGTTGAAGATATATTAACAGAGAAGATATTTAATATAAATTCGGTAGTATAGTGACATTCCCTTGTATAAAAAAATTGAACAAATTAAAAACAAAAAAAAACAATAAAAAACAGGACCATAAGAGTTACAGCTATCTATTTCTTAATATATTGCCCCTTTATTTAATTATTTCAACGATGACACTATTTAAAAAATGAATTTTCTAAAAAAGAGAAAAAACTATTTTTCAACTTGATAGAAAATTATTGACTAATCAATTAATATTGGCAAAAAGAATATATTCTCTTAATATGATCAAATATTGCTTTTGTCATTTTTTGTTTTAACAATTTAAAAAAAAAATCCTTTTTGAGTTGTGACAAACTTTTTTATTAAGTTAATTCATTTTTTATGATTGATAAAGCAATGTTTGTAATATATATGCACTTAACTTATTCGATAATAAAATCACGTTTCTTGGGTTGTGTCATTTTTATAGTAAAAGAATAATATATTAAACGGATTTAGGTTAGGTACTGTTATCTTTCGTTCGTATTTTTCACGGTAAATTGATTTTTCGATTGAGTTTACCCTATCGTGTTGTGATGGCGTTGATAAAGTTTGGGTTCGTTCATTTCTTTTAGATCCGTTTTATCCGTCCCATCGACCACGTCGTATATTCTCACTGACGATGTAGGGTACGTGTCGCCGAGGTTCGACACCCTCGCGACAAGAAATTTTCAGGGCACTCGTAGCACTTGAGGTATATCGTCGTTCTACCCCTATCGCCCCTTACGAACGGGATTCGCGGCCAGAAGGCAGTGCTGCTGAATTATTAAAGGAAGGTCGACGAGGTTGTCGCTTGTTCGAGTCGAGAGCGACCGTGCTATGAACACGGAGACAAAGCGCTCGAGTCGTATATACGAGACGCACGTAGCGATGGTGATTTTAATCGTGCTCGTTGCGGCAAAGTTCCAATATTTGGATCAACTCCATCTTCGCCATTGTAGTCGCGATTCTGTACATCGCTTTGGAAAAGCCCATCCTTTCACGAAGTGAAAATGATTTCCTCCTTTTCACTTGTGCGCGATATAATATTAGATAATTTTAACGTTTAAATCGATTGTAAGTTACGATTTATAGCAGCCATTCAGCAAAACTGACCTATGTCGTTATCTTCTTTCAAAAATAACATAATTAAGAAAATGTGATTTTCTAATTATCACCAAGTAAACGTAATCCTATTAATCGTTAAAAGTGAACTCACTTAACTTCATAAATAAAAATCATAAAAATTCGTTGAAATATAAACATGAAAAATGATAGTAATCTAAATTCGTTTATATCACTCCTTCACTTAAAAAATTAAACAAAAACACACAAAAAAAAGTAATTTTCGGATTATTACCATAAATGAGTTCAATATTAACATCATTACTCTCTATCAATCTCACTAAAAGTGAACTAATTTAATTAATAAGAAACTGTCACAACTCAGAAAGAGTGGTTGCAAAAAAATTGTCAAAATTGTCACAACTTAAAGAATGATTTTTAAATATTTTTAAGATTTTTTTTTTAAAGTTGTAAAACGACAAAATAACAAAAATGACAAAAATGACATTTAATCATGTTAAGAATATATTCTCTTTTTTTTTTTGGGAAAGTTAACTTTTTGAGTTGTGTTACTTTTGAAGTAAAACCATAATATATTTTCGTAGAAGTTTTCTGAATCTTATCATAAATCTGTTAAAGTTTTCAGCGGTAATGTTGTGTAAATATTGATATTTTTTACAAGAAATGTCCTCACAGAATTTCAATGAAACGAGTGAGAGCCACTGCTGAATAATTCCAGTTGCATCTAAATCTGTGTTGCGGTCCGTGTGTGCTCAGTTCTGAAACACACGGTCTTGTAGCGGGATGATTTTCACGTCGACTTTTTTAACTGGCGTAGTTGCGCATGACCGTTTTGGCATAGCGCAACGTGTAGTTGCAACTATTGTTTCTTCCGGACGTAATAGATTGCGCGAATCTAATTTAATCCCTTCGCTCGCAGCGCCCCCGAACTCGTTTAGATAAGTGCTGTTAATTACAAGTGCCGCAATCAACTAATCCTGTCAAATGCCCCTTCAAAATCATTCAGGCAGACGAAGGTAACATTGCGCAAATTACAAACGTCGGCGATATGTTCCCATGTTGACATTCACTGTCATTTTCATGTCAGTAAGTTTAATTGTTCCATCATCTCTCTAGTAATTTTTCCAAGTGACATATTGCCATTTTCATTCTTAACATGCGTAATATTCTTACATACGAACATCGAAAATATTTATAATGTTAAATACTTATAATGTTTATATTAAAATATAACTGTTAAAAAAAAAAACAAAAAATTATACCTTCTACGTAACTATAATTTCAAATAATAAAATATGTTAAAACTACCAAAATTTTTATCTCTTATTAATACAAAATACTTCACTATTTTTACAATCTATATTTTGTAAAATTTTTTAAATCTCTAGACATTACATCTCAATTTTTTAAATCTCTAGAACTTAACATTAATCTGAACTCATTAAAATATATAAATAATGTGTTGTTCAACTAGAATTTTATATTGCAATTACGATACGTTAGCCTTTAGATTAAGTTAAAACAACAGATTAAAAATGTTGAGCATCACTGACGTCTGACTAACTTCGTTCGTTCACCCGCGTTACACACGCGAGACCCGCGAGTAACATCTAAACTCTTTTACAGCTGCACTCTGTATCTATCGTTCCAATTATACGATCACTACATTCCAGGAAAAATTCCTTCATCGTTTTTTAAATTGTTTTTTTTTTGTCGGAATAGAGATGTGTATAGCGAACAGGAAAAAGCTCACCGTCCAAATTATACATTGAAAAGGTTCGCTATATCGCCAATACAAACAGATGTAGTTGAATTCATTATTTAATATCTTCTTTTCCAAACTCTAATTTTAATAATAAATATTTTGCGGCTATAAAAAAACCTGATGATATTAATAATAATAAATGTATCATAAAACGATAGAACACTGAGAGAAATGATTTTGTTATAGAAACAAATCGAAGGAAAACAAATATGATATTTGTTTAAAAAATTATTGATTTGTTACGATTGCAAATTAATTCATTACTGTAATAAATAATCAATAGTATCACTAGCAAATAAGAGGCTCATATATATATATATATATATATATATATATATATATATATACATATATAAAAGTCGTAGACGGTTGTAAAATTGTCAAGATGTCAAATCATAAGAACTTGACCAATTCTAATCAAGTATTTTCCCTATATTAGTCTATGCTTGGTTTCCTACTACTTAAGATTCCACAATCATCTACAAATTCTATGTAAACAAGTCTAAAATTTATCCAAAAGATAGGTTAGGTTCTGTATAGTTTGCTTCTGTTACTAATAATTGGTTGGTAGCAGACTAGCAGTAATCATAACAATAAAATTTATTGTCACATATTTATCGATCACCGGTTAAAAGTACTGGTGGCTTGTTAAATTAACAAAATCCTTTCTCTCTGTTCTCTCAATGTAATTTCAACTAAATCATTCCAAAAATACTGAGTACAATTTATCAATACGGACGTAAAGACTCAATTCCTTCTATATTTGCCAAACGTAAAACATTAATGACCGAGATCCGATAAGATTAATGGTCATCCTAAATGTGCGATTGTGTGCAATGTTTGCAAAAATTATTTATTAAGGAACCGGTCGACGTATTATCCGAATTTTTTTTTCATGTCGGAAATTTAAGTAGCGAGTTATAAAATTCGGAACATTCGTAAGACTGAAACATTCGATTTTTCTTCTATAAAACTGCGAAGAGTAACGATCCTAAAGACGCACACATGCCTACACCTTTATAAGAATATACCTTTATAAGACGATATAATACACCTTTATAAGAATATTAATAACTAGGTGAAATAATGAGAATTTGTAAATAATTTTCACATACGTACAAATTTCCTAACTAATTAATCTTTCATATTAGGCATCTAAGCCTGATCTTAAAAATTCAACATTATTTATGTAATCTCTAGTTCAAATCAAAATTTATACGTACAAAGTACAAAACTTTCATATGAAGCAAATATTTTTACAACCTTAGAAATTAATAAACAAAATTAGTAGTTAAAAACACAAAATATAAACTGAAATACCTAGCTCGAGATTGCTAAGTAAAATTAGTAGTTAGAAAGATAAAAAAATACGAGCAATGTTTATTGGATTAAAAATAAATTAGTTTATTACAACTAATATATGTTATAATAAACTAGTTTATTACAATATACATTAAGAATTAAACTAGGTTTTTTTATCTATAAAATTAATTGAAATTTATAGATAATCTTTCTAACTACTAATTTTGCTTAATAATCTCAAGCTAAATATTTTATAAATTTTAGTTTATACTTTAATTGTGTAGAAAAGAATTTTTTAATTTGATATAAAAGTAGTTAGAAAAATATTTATTTGAAAAATAATCGGCTAAACACGCGACTTTAAGACCTCCTTAATGAGTCTGCGCGACCTACGTCGCAGCGGGTTGCTGAGTAATAAGTAGTAACGGACGATTATAAGTCAGCCAGTCGCGTCGTTCTTAATAACGCGATATATAGAACGCCGGTGCGAATTGCAGCGTGTTACGAATACGCGTGAATTGATAGAACGCAATCTCCGTGTGTCGTGAAAGAAACTTGAGGAGGTACCCCCCGAGGGGAAGCACACATTTGAGATGGCTTTCGCGAGGAAATATACGAGCGTACGTCAGAAGAAAGAATAGATACAACGCAACTGTTAACGCGACATCAAAGTCATCCGCGATTTATACATTGCTAGACGAGCTCGTGAGAGAGACGTACTAAGCGAGTAGTAAATGACGGTCGAGACATGAAACGGATGAAAAAATGCACGCGAGAATATCTCCCGCATTCGTAGAGGACGGAAAAAGGAAAAAGAGGAAGCATTAATGACTCGCTCTTTATTAGAGAAATGTGTTTTGTGCATAAATCGAGGAAATCAACAGCAGACCGCCTCATACATAACGCCGTTCTTTATCAGCATGAAGAGAATTTTTTTCCTAATAACTATTCTTTTAGAACCTTAAATAATGTAATTCTATTGAAAACCCGCAATAAAAAGCGTTGTATTAATTAAAAATTTTAATTTTTAGAAATACTTGTCATGTAGTATTAATATTTTTTTATTTAACAATTGACTTTTATTTACTTTTTATTTACTCAGAAAATTGTGAAATATCTTCATGATGTTGTCTCAAATGCTAGTAAATCAGAAAATAATAATATATTGTATAATAATTATGTTATATAACAATATATACCTACTGATAATAGTGATTTTAATTGGAATATAAAAATACCTCAGGTGACCTCTATTCTCGGATGGAACGAGGTCTTTCCAGACGCTTTGCGTAATGCCATTATTTACAGTATGTCATTTTATTTTTCATAAATTTCATCGCATAGAGGAACGCCAGGCGCGCAGTAACGAGCTATCCTCGATCGATGTTTGGACGTCTAAATCTTTTCAATAGGACGTTACCTCGTCCCTTTGCTCTCGAGATGATTTACACTGGAGACTCGTGCGCGCGCGTCTGAAAAAGATACTGTGAAAATATACGCGGCAGAATATTTTAGGGCGGACCGATCGTTACCGGTGAAACACGCAGCGCGCGGCCGCGCCATAAACGTCCCAAATACCGTAATTTACCGCGTTATTCCGTGTACCTACCGGGCGTGTGTTACACAGTAACAGAAGACTAAACAGATATCGAGCGACTACTCGCGCCGAACTTTGCCCTGAACTTTTCGTTTGTTATGCGCGCGCGCGTGCAAGGAGGTTTTATTTTTCCAGAGTATCCTGCAGTAAAGCAACCGTCAGCGGCCGTCAATTTACAAGAAAAATATTGAGAAAGATCTAATTATCTGCTGCGATCGCCGGTGAGGTTTTTTTTACGCGGAAATTACGAGATCGAGCGAACGAACGGGCGGACGTGCCGGGGATATGCTGTCGACGCGATGGCGGTGGCGTTTTAATAAAATTAGTTGGTAAGTTCGGCCAATAAGGTGGCGATGAACGATGCGGTCTCGTATATATATGTCGTACCTACGCTGCGTCGGCGATGATAATACCGTTGCAGCGGAGGAGGATGAGGACGACGCGTCGTTGGTTGACGCGAAAATACGAGGCTGCTCGAGCTGGCAAGTTTCCTGATTAAAGCCGTTAATTTGTAATTAAAGGGTGTGTACGAGCGCGCGCGCGCGCGCGCGCGCACGCGACAAACGATGCCTCCCTTTCCCCTTGTCCTCATTCCCCGATGCCCACAATCACTATAACGGACGACGCTGTATGTGCGTTTGCAGCGCGGCGCGGAACTCGCGCGATTACGTTTCGCTTCCGCGGACCGTAAAATTTAATCTTTCCGGGCCTCGCGCGGGTTACGCTTCTCGGTCTTTTTTTCTCGTTCCGAATGATGCGCACGGGCGGGCGCCGTGTACGGTTTGTGTTGCAAACAGAAGGGTGTAAATTCGAATGTCAAAAGTTACGAGGGCTGTTCCTCTCGCTTATGTAAGCCCGAAAGACATCGATCTTTTGATCGGAAGGACTGAGCGGGAAATCATTGATTCTACTGCCACGGTAGCATAAATTAACAGAGCTATTATCCAAAAATTCTGTAACTTTTCCTTGATTTCTGGACAAAATTTCATGATTGTCCCTGATTTTCAATAATATATTGACATTTTTTGTTTCATCTGGAAACTGTTAAATGTTTTATTGCGAAATCAATTTAATCTTTAAGATAGGTGGCTGCTCTATGCATTTTATTTATCTTAAAAAAATTTTCTTTGTTTTGAAAAAGGAAAATAAAAAAAATTGCCCAGAAATCTTAAAGTTAATTATTTTTATATTTCTCTATCTCATATGAATATAAATAATGTAAAAAATTTAATTCTATATATTAAAAAATACCATTGAAAAAAATAACTATAAAAAATAACTACAAAATTTGTTTGGAGCGTTCTGAGCATCCCACTTATTTAACATAATAATATAAACTACTTAATATTATTGACACTACTTGTATCTTTAATTATTAAGTTGGTATTTGAAAATTGTGTTAAGTGTTATATACTAAATTTCTTTAAATCCAAAAATTTCAATTTTTCATAAAATTTTTTTCACTGATCGTTTTCCCTGATTTTCACAATTTTTGTGACAATCCTGCAAACTCCATTCCGTCTCGTCATTCTCGAAACTCCGCCACATTATTAATCGCGGCGCGACTACTGTTTTTCTCGCGAGACTTTAAATCAACATTCGAACGAGCATTGAAAACTGACATCTACATAACGATGGTTATTTTTAAAAAAGTGCAAAATAAATAGGTCGCTTACGATCGTTTCACTTCGGCGACGCGAGATCGGCAATACTCGAGCCGCGTATTCGGCGAAACGTTCTTTTCCGCGTGCGTTGAGAATCCGGCGGATCACGCTTTCCACGCGCACGCTATTCACAGCTGGAGGAATCTCCACGTGTAATCAGAGGGATCCTCGATGCGCGACGTTCGCGTCTTTTTACGGCGAGCGAGACTTAAAGCGGCACGAAGCGGTGGAGCTCGAGATTCCAGGCTGAAAAGCGGCGCTCTCGAGGAATCTTGAGGAATGGCGGCGTTTCTGAAAGGAGCACTATCGAGTACCGAATTATTGATACCGAAGGCTTTCAAGAAGGCATCCAAGAAGGAAAGCCGTTCGGTGTCTTGCGTGGCATTAACGACTACTTACAAATTATGAAAAACGTAAGCTTCACGTTTTTCAATGCTTTATTTGACTATTTAATTAATCATTCTCTGACTGGAAAAAAAAATTGATTAACGAAAAATCGAAATCTTAAAAGTAAAAATGTAAAAGTGCCATGTCCTCGAGTTTGATTCATTAAAATATATAAATATAATATAGATAATAATTATTTTAATTAAATCGTTATTGATTTTAGCTTATATAGGTCACAAATTAATACTAAAATTATTAAATGCTTAATAATTAAACGTTCGTAGAAAATTGGAAATAGTGAATTTAAATGAGAAATATTGATTATTAAAATCGTTTGGTTAAATAATTGTTCTACAATTTTTAACAAGCTAATAATACAAGGGATTAGAACTTGCGTGCAATTTTAAATAAATCACGTCGCTATATAATCTATAGTTGCATTACTTATTGCATTGTAATATCGATACGCGGGCTTTCCCGTTGCATGAGCTTTTAAAGAATCGCATGGCTTTTCATGCGCTACGGGCTTGTTTCGTTTAATCATTTTCCAAGAAGAGCCATTGCTAGACGGACAATACATCACTGTAACCAGATTTAAAACAGGACACGAGATTTCGTTGGCCGTGCGATACGTGAAACGCGAATGCGATACGAAAAATGTACAGAACGGTCGGGGAGGGAAAGACGAGGGCGAAGGGAAGAGAAGTTACGTGCTACGCGTGCAAAGCGAGATCCCAAATGGGTAGGGTCCGAAAAACGATCGCTGTCACGGCAAAATCGAATCGATCCTCTTAGCTGTCATGGATAGATCCAGGAAAACGGAAAGATGATCCTTAAAGAGACGAGAAATCGGAGAAATAATGTATCTCACAGCGACACTGTCTCTTGTCGACTGATAAAACTATAATAGTAACCATTCGATTGCGCGTCGTCTGTCTTTCTTAACAACGATTACGAATTCATGATTATCGAAACCTAAATTCCTTCTTCATTGGGATATTTCTGCGACTTTTTAAAGAAAATTCCAATGTTAATTTTCAGAAAATTATATTACACAAGTCTCCGTAAATTTTATGACATGTAATTCGTATTTAATTTAAAATTACTTTCGAAATCAAGTTCGTAAAATTGTCAATCACGTATTTTTCATTATTAATAAAAAGTAAAATTGGATAAGCAATTCAATAAGCTCTAGATTCAATATTTTAAAAATTAAATCGCAAATATTCTCCCCCAAAGTAAAATTTATATAAAATATCCATCTTATTTCAATTTATACGTGAGATTGAAAATAAAATTGAAATGCCAAATACAAGTGATCGGTACAGTGAAAGAAAAAGAATCGGTACCCTTAGTAGCATTGAGTTAAAATCAGTAATCAGATAAAATTAAAGCGCCTGTTATACAAATATTTAATGGGAAAGAGGGAGGAGAGCAAAGCACCTCTCAGGATGACAACGAGCACTTTAAAGCTTCACAAGACTTGCTTCACAAGACATGACTGATGTTATCCTCTAAGAGCTACGGCCCAATCTGAGCCTGCTCTGATATTTTACGATCAAAGAGCTGCGTAAAAGAAAAAAAGAAAGATTCATGCCGCCATAAGGGTTCGTTCAAACGAGCTGGCAATTGCCATATTATATACTTTCCACTGCTCAAGATTACAAGGCACGCGAGTTTTAAGCTCGGTAATAATGTTGGGCGTTCTGGGTGGCCTCGCGGCACGTGGAACTTAAATACCGACTTAAGATCTCAAATTACAGGAATGTAGACTCTTAAATTTTTGGGGACATGAAATCCTGTTGAATTTTACGGTCACTTTATTTCGGTGACTCCGGAGTTCGTAATCACGGGACGGAAGTCGCAGAAGACATCTATTACTTGCTCAGTTATTTCCTTCTTCTGCTACATACATCACAAGTGCAAACTGCATCCTGAATTTGTTAGACCCACCGAGTATAAATATTTGAACACCGTTTAAAAAGTTAAGAAGGGAAATTAAATAATATTTTTGTCTAAAAGAATATTAATGAAATTAATTGTACAAAGTTTGGCAACATTTCTTAAAATTATGTACCAACACTTGTCTGTTTGATTAAAATTTAATTAATGAGTGAGGTAATCACTCCATTAAAAAAAGCAAAGTTTTTCTATTATGTTAATCAATAAAATTCAAAGAAACTTTACGTAGCACAACAATGATAAATGAATTTTCCTGTCTTGCCGTTTACAATTTATTGCTCATTGCTAATCGCTTACCGATGTGCGGCTTTACTCAGAACAAGTTGCCGAGGGAAAAAAAACATGCCTCGAGTGCTTTCACGTGAGACAATGAGATTGTCGGAATGCGTGCGTATTTACGCGACAGAGGTCGTAGGTGCCAGCAGAATGGAGATGGCGGGGGTGGAGATTAACGACTGCCGAGGAATAATTGCCGGAACACGCAAAACGCCGAGCCACTCGAGCTGATCTTCAGACCAAGAAGAGAAAGGCGAAGGAGGAATAGTGCAAGAGAAGGAGAGAGAGTCAAGAGGGAATGAATGAGAAGGTATGTGCATCGCGTGTCTGTGTGTGTACATCTGTGTGTCGGAAGGGTGTAAGAGAGAAGAAGGATGGGTCGTTACGCCGTGGAAAAGCGGTGACAACGCCTCGGCTTTGAATCCGCCTTCCTTCCGTCGGGAAGGAAGGATAAGGGTGGGGGAGGGTGTGGAGATACGGAGTGAAAGAGGAGGAAGCAGCTCGGATCTGTCCGTCTGTCCCGTACGCCGTTTGCCGAGTACGCCACGCGGGAAGCTCTGCAAAATTTAAGGAGTCCATAGCAAACAGGGCGTACAGTGCCGCGCACGGAGAGTGGAAATGAAAACTGAGCGCGAGGATTTTTCTTCGCGCGCACTTCTGGCAATAAATATGAAGAAGGAGATGTTGTTGAGGAAGATATTATGTTGCATCGCGATCGTGCCGCTCGTGCGTGCACAACAGTACATGGCGTCCCAACGTTAGCTACTTATTTATGCCCTTGTGACGGCAGAGCGAAGGAACAAAAAGAAATTTATTGCACTCTCACGCAACCTTTTCGCCTGTATTTGAACGAATGATGCGCTATGAACAATATTTTAACAACGCTCGACTTAGAATCCACGAGCCATCGAATTTTTCCAACTCGCGGCGTCGAGTCTCGCGTTATCGCAAGTTTTAACGAGATTGCCATTTACGAAATTACAGCGCGATGATCGGGAAACTCGAGGAACTAAAAAATAATCGATTAATCCGGGATGATATTAACACGATAAACGCGATGCTCAGCAAGCGGCCGCGGTCTCTCGCCATTTATAGATTTCGCTGAGTGTAAATGATATTACGTGCGCATAACACAAACGGAAACCACTTCCACAGAGACATTTCTCTATCCTCGCAACTTGTTCCTCCTCTCGCGCGCGTGATTATCCAGACTCGATATGCGTATATAGACGGGAAGAAGAGAGAGAGATGGCACAGGTAGGGTACAAATACGTGTAAACATTCGGTTAAATGCGACGGATAGAGAAAGAGACAAATTCGCTTACAATTAGATGCAACACGAACGTGAGGGTGTACCACGTGCCACATGCAAGGCACCATGCGAATGACACACACAAGCCTCGGGCGTCTATTCTCTGCTGCCTACAGGAAGAAAAAAATCGCGCGTCGCGCGCACATAAGTGCATAATACTCTATGCGCACGTTCCGCTCGTATTAATACACGCGCGTGCCGCACGCACACGAATTAGCATCGCCGTGGCTACGAGCAGTGGCGAGCGGCCGGGGAATAGCAAGCGATCCTCCCGAGCGGTAAATCAGGGATTTCGGGGCTGTTACGTGCGCCGCTCCGCCGAAACGATCGCTCGATATTCGCTCATCCATGCCACAACCCCCGTTCTTTTCCGTTCGTTGTGCCAATCTCTCGTTTTTTTTCCTTCCTTGCCTCACGTACGCGCGCGTTCCTCGTTACTATCCGTTGTTCATGCAAGATCGGCGGATGCGTCTCGGGATTTTCTGCCGAAACTGACATCCATGTAATTCCGCGTGACGTGCCGCCAGGCGTGGATCGTTTCGATTCGGCTCGATCGATTGATCGGAATCGGAAGGAAATGCGATACCCCGAGGGATGGGCTCGAATTCGGGAACGACGAGCGTGGCACGAATTCCAATGACCTATTAATACCAATTAAATACTAGACCCGAGGAGTTTTCAGCTGGAAATCGATGGTATCGGTATTTTCCGCAAATTCGCTGACACACTTGTAAACAAAACGTGCACATCGGCGCGTGTTTAACAGATAAATATATTAAAATCATTGGAGCGATGTTATAGCGTTTTGCAAACAAGTCTACCCGTCCAGCGTATTTGACGGCGTAAATACAGATGAGTCTAATGAATATACCGTGCGATAACGGAGCTGATTGTGAGATAAAACTTTCACATAGCCACCGCGGATTAAAGCGCGAGATAATTAATTAAATGTACGGCGCAGACACGATTCATCAAATGAAGAAGACGATGTTTCTACAAGTCGTGCTTTTTCATCCAAATCGTTTTCATAAATAGCAGCGCGAGAGAAAAGCGGATTGAGATATCGTGGCACACTAACACTTCCCCTGATATAAAAACAAGAAGCCAAACGGTTTCCGAGAAAGTACCATAAAATATAAAATTCGATTTCGCAGATTAACTCCCCGAAGATGATGGTGAAGTTCAACGGTGACCGATAAATAAACTCACTTTTCGTGAAACGTTACGGAAACTTTCATGTTAACACTTGCTTTCACACATTTCCCTGATAGACTTTAAGCCTTCGTAAGCACACTTTTTTATTCAGAAATTTCGCGAAATTTCACTCAAATTTCTTGGCATAAATTTTTCAATTTTTATTAAATAAAGGTTGTAATATATTTAATTAAATAATATAGTATTTGGCACAATGTAGCAAAGATGTTGAAAAGTAAGCCTGAATTTTATTAGAGTTTTTGAAAGCCTAGAACATAATAAAAAAATTTAGACTGCACAAAAAAAAGAATACCTATGAAGTAAGTAAAAATATGTGTGCTTACGAAGAGTTAAGAGGATTCTAAACAGATTATTTTTTAAACAAGTACTTTTCTAACTGTATGTATGTATGTGGTAAGTCTTACTGAATCGATGACTTTAGGATGCCTATCTATCCTTAAAGTAAAAATAATCATATTTATATATTACATTGTTTGTAAAAGAAACATACGTATTATTCTATAGTTACATTTCTCTACAAATCTACGGTACTTCAAAATGGATATACCGGTTGATGTTATAGGACCTGTCAAGTTTACACGGATTATCAGCTTCCGACTGGTAACGACGGATTTATGCGAATAATACTCTCACAAACGCGGCAAGGTGAGTAAGCAAGCAGTTTGAATAAAGCGGTGACGATAGAGAACATTGGGGGCGGCTTTTAGTGTTTGCGTATGCGATATCCCTCGCTCAGCCGCGCGCGCGTGTGTATGTGTGTGGTGTGCAGGTGAATCTGTGTGCTTGTATGTTGTGCGCGAGGACAGGCACGCGCACTCTTGTTCTGTGAGGAAAAGCATACTCAAGTATTCACGTCTAGACGGCACAAAAATCCAATATTAAGAGCCATCACGCCGCGGCCGGTGGTAAAGAATCGAAAGTTACCGTAAATGTACGTCGAGAGGAATTACACGCCTTGCTTTAAAGACACTTTGCGATTTTCCCGAGAAAAAAAGGCTACTTGGAATACGGTGCTTCTATCTGTTGCCTCTACCTGTATTCAGTCCCGCAAGCTTATCGTGATATTCTCGGAGACTTTCAAAGAAATTGGGGCAGCGAATATCGCGGCCGGAATTTATGCGCTTCTGGCCGCGAAGCGCGCGACATTAATCCCATTAATCCCGCTACATTCAATTAATATCTCGTTTGCATCGGCAATATCTGTTTAAGTAATTAAATGATTATCCGTTAAATATACAGCTGAAGAAACCTCACTCGTAATAATTCTATTGGGATTATTCACACCCGTATCAAGCGACGGTATCGATGCGCGTTCAATTAATATTTGTCTCGTGATGGAATTATCGGCACGTTTGTATGAGAAAATTAGCATTTATTGAAAATGTATTGTAATAAAATTTGAATATATATATAT
>NW_017259246.1:43863-83649 GCF_001594045.1 Atta colombica
GCTACTCTAACAATATAAAAAAACATTCATTCACTTTAAGATGAAACTACACTAAAGTTGTACAAAAATAACAATATATTAAATATTCAAATCAAATGACAAATTATAATAATTGGTTACGTATATTCACATAAAATACAACAGGTCGGATATTCAATTGATAAATCTATCTCATATTCTGCATAATCGATGTAACAGATTTAGTGAAAGGGATATGTAATGCCTCAAGGCTTGCATAATAACATAACATTTAGAATATATATTCAAATGGAATTATGTCAAAATAACTTCTGCTATTAATATTAGATTATGTGTTTGAAACCAATTTTGTATATCATCTATGTGATTTCAAATTATAATCAAATAACTAAGCTTTAAACTAAGTTGACAAGACTAAAAATATTCGAATGGTGTATACATAACGAATGTGGCTATTAAACGTAATTAGATGATTGAATTACTCCAAACAAGTTGTTTACGTGTTATATTTTTGACTATTTGTCGAACTCTTTGTTTTATTAGGATTTTATGTGCATCGCTTATTATAGAAAGATATTTAAATTTGGAAACGAGCATTTCCGCCGAATATCTCGTTTCACATTAATAATTCGAGAGCGTACACATGATTCGTGAGAATAAGACTTGCATGTATCTTAACAAACTTCTCGCGCACAACACACATAATCTATGCGCATAAGCCCGCAATTATGAACACTTATCGATTATTACTAGAACTTTCTGTGTACGTTCGCGGCATGTAGAGTACATCTGCATATAAAACAGCTGATTAACCCAGCGCTCGCTTTTCTAACGAGTTACTCAATCTCGTCTGAGTAAAGTTTGATAAATTCCGTATATACATTTGTCGACCTCGACGCAACTTTAGTGTTCGCAATGTCAGTCAACTGTGCTGCAAAGCTTATAATTAACAAGGGCCACGAGCAGCATTATGCTTGATTAACAAAGAGTGGCAGAAATGTCATTCACTTGGATTTTCTTTATGTTCATCTAGCCGCGGGTAAGAAAGTAATATAAACTCAGCAAGAAATCTGTACAACACTACTGCATAAGATCTTTTAATTTTATTGTGCCTCAGGCATATACTATTTACCTGTCCAGAAAATTCGAAACCGTTGCTTAATACATCTTAACATAACGACATTTGTCTCATACCATATATTATCAATTAATGAAAAAACGAGATGAATCGTAAAATTATTATACACACAGAGAGAACGATTTTGCTGAAATATCCAAAAATTTAGCTAGATCCAGATTTGAAAATAATTTTGTCAAACATCAAAAAATGTTGACATTCTCGCTATTAGTTTGAGTTTCCTACCTAAATATTTTAATGGTCTAATAAAATTATTTTTAGATCTGTATCTAGCTAAATTTTTTGATATTTCAGCAAAATCGTTCTATCTGTGTAAATATTGAGCACGATTAATGTAGAACAATCCGAATAATGTAGAACATTTCGAACAAATGATTCAGTGTGATCTAAAACATTTGAAATTTTTATTTTATATCTGATTTTGTCAATACATTAATTGTAATACTATGCATTGACATCATGCTTGACTCATTGCTCTGTATTATTTAAATTTTTTAAATTTAAATAGGACATTTAAACTAGAATACGCACAAAAGGGAGATGTATTATAAAAGTAAAAGACGAAGGGTGATATAAGGCGATCGTTTGCAAATCAGCCCTGGCCTTTTTTCTGAATCGCATTGAAATGCCGCTCGGTAGTACTTAATCCGCGATTAAGCCTCAGTTCAAGCATCATTAAGCCAGAACTAAAGGACATCGAAAATCATCGTGGAGACGACTGCGAGATAGACGTACGATCGATTCTTCCTCGTGTAAGCCGAGCCTTGACTTCTCGATCGTCCGTCGATCCCATACGTCCCTATTCACTAGTCCGATCGAATGCTGGGTTTACCACTGTCGACTGATAGGCGCCGTCGCTATACGCGCGTATCCCGCAGCTTTAACCCTGAAATGTATTGATCCCGGGGCGTTAAACTGGACAGCATTGTTACGAATTCAGCACAAATGGAATTTAATTTATTCCAATATGATTTGTTAATAATAATAATTTATTATTAAAACAGTTTGGTGTCGAGATTTTTATTTTCCATTAATTAGTCTCTAGCCGTCACACAATGTGAAGTCAATATAAAAAAAATTATTTTGCTGAAAGATTTCAATTTTGGCTAGATACAGATTTGAAAATAATTACGTTGGGAACTAAAAAATGATGAGCAATAATTGTATATAATTACTTTAGTCTAATAACATTATTTTTAAATCTGTAGCAGAATTTCTAACAAAATCGTTCATTTTGTTTCAAGATTATTAATGTCATTTAGAGCTTTCTTCCTAACTACTACTATTGTTTGTTGAGGATATAATTGCTTTTACACGTAATATATTCTTGTCATTTACCACTCTCAGTGATGTTATCCTTGACAAGTTTTAGGATAATGGAACATACGTTCGTTTTACGACATGCTGCATGCACTTAAGCTACGACACCAGGAAAACGTGTTTCAAGGTTTGCTGCAGGCAACACATTTTCATTCTTGTTACATTCCCATCTCTTGCGCGCGTCCCATGTGTTCGCACACGGAAAGAGCACGTTTGTCGATTTAGAGGCCGTGAATCTTTAAAGTCGACGACGGAGAGAGATGCGCGCAACGGACAGGCGCATCCGAATGCTTTCACGATGGGATACCGTTAAATCCCACCACGCATTCAGTAGTCGTTTCGTACAATGAAATCTCTAGGAATGAAACACCGTCAGGGTATCATATTCCGCATGGTCGGCCGCTCATTTCAAGCTGGTTTATGAGCTCGGCGGCGCATTAATTCGGCCGAATGATGGTTTCGGCCCGTCGTTTCGTAACCGAATGCAGGTATCTAAAGCGCTATTCATGTTCTATAGTTTTGTCTGATACTATGCTAGAATTTCCCGTCTCCATGCTTTCATTAGCTTGCACGTATCGACTTCTACGTCGTTAGTTGAAATATCATGCACGTGTAATGTATGTTGAACTAATTGTGGAACATAGAATGTTCCACAATTCGTGATTTTAATTTTAATGATTTTTTTCTCGAATTTGACAGATTCTTTTTTTATCAAGAGTGAACTCGTCACTCTCTGCAAATTTTCAGCTTTTAACAATTTAGATAAACAGATTCCGAATCTAAATGAGCAGTCACAATTGCGTACGATTAAGTAATCGCACAGAAAATAATCGTACAGTAATAATAATTAATCAGCTCTACCATCCACTTCTGATGTGCGTTGATCCATCGTTCCAGCGAGTTTCCACATGGTCGCGAGTAATGAAAAGTATTCGACGGCGACCGATGTAGCCGGGAAAATCACGATGAATTCTCAGTTCTCAGTTCGTAGGTTAGTGCGACAGCTCTTGTTGCGACGGCAATTAGGAAATGAAAGTCAAACGGCTGAAAAATCGCTCCCTCGCGATCGAGTCATTCCGTAAAGGTACAAAGTGGATCCTCGAGAGTGACCATTTAGGGGGCAGCAGTTGGTAGAACGAGGTAGTAGAAGAAGAGGCTGCGGATATCGAACGAGAGAAGAGACAAAAAGAGAGGTTGAGAAAGGAAAAGGGTAATAGCGACGAGCGGAGCGACGAACGGACAGTTAAAGTGAGGAAAAGGGAAATAGAGGAAGATGGGTAGGACGGACTGTGAGAACTTTTTTGAAAGTTCAAGCCGGCCGGAGTTATCGATAATCGATCATGCGAACTACTACTCCCGGACTCGTTTCGTGGTTGAGCGACGTCGTGCGTCTACGGCGATTTTAAATTCGCAAAGGAGAATAAGGCGCGCGGAACGGCCCGCTCGACCGTGAACGTGCAAATTTGAGTCTCCACGGTCGACTCCCCGCGGAAGCTGTATCTATCTATATGGTACAGTCGATTGGTTGGATGGGAAACTGGGTTATGCAATGATTCGATAAATAATCGTGTCGGATTTATAGATTCATAAAGATACAAAATTAAAATTCTGCAGATACTGCAACTCGACGATGCGAATAGATATCAAAAATTCATATAGATTAAGAATACAAAAAATATTCACAAGTGTCCGTTAAACATTGTTAGATAAAAAAAAACAATGGTATTCCATTAATTAAATAATATTTTGTTATTTTATAATCGGAGAATATAAAGAAAACATAGAATAACATAAAAAAATATGTAGTTTGCAAGCAAATTGCATAATTTTTTTAATGTAACTGTTTTCTTTATATAAATTGATTCATCTCATTATTCTGTGCGTAACAGTATTAAGCTGTAGTTTACTAAAATGAATAGCAGATAAAGATACTTTTCAATCCAATTAGCAACTTCCAAATGATGTTACAGCAAAATCTATCATTTTTTTATAATTTTGAGAAAACTTTTAATACACATCTCATAATCTACAACAAAATATCACAATTTAAGTCAATTTGACTGAAACCATTTTTTTCATATGATTTGTCTTTTAATACATTTTTCTTGAGGCAAATGAACTTCATTGTTTTATTATAATAAAATTAACATCGTATTGAGTAGCATCAGTGGCGACCTATAAAAATGGTTAAAATTAGCTTAAATAGAATATAATTTGATTATATGAATTTAACAGTCTAAGTTTATGAAAGGAAATTATAATTATTGCATTTATATTTTTTGATTAATATTCGATTCGATTTGATTAATAATTTCAATCGAGAAACAAATGTATCCCGATTGATGCTAGGAATTTCTAAAAATTGTATCCTTTGGGATCTATCATACCTACTCTTCCAATTTCTTTTAACAGAAAATATTAATCATTTCCTCTCGGATGATTTTATCTTTCCATCCAGTCTGTTCATTTTGTTTTCCCGCCTAACTTAATTCAAGCCACGCAAATCCTTGACATTTCAATTACAAATTAAGCATTTACCAACCACGTCGTGAGTCGTCCCCGATGTTCGATCCATCGCATAATTCGTCGAAGAGGACAGGAGGAGATTGGTGTGAGTGGAGGGGGGGATGAATTTTTAAAAAGCTCAAGGGAAACGGGGAAGTGATTTGAAAGTTTCGAGGATGCCGAGTAGAAAAGTTTTTAAAGGGTGCTGGAAGACGCAGCAGGGGAAGATGCAGCGGAGGATAATATAAGGAAGGAGAAAGAAAGATGGCGTGTGGTAGGCTGCAGCGGATGAAGGAACAGTGTAAGCCATGAAATTGAACTGGCTGTCTGCAACACCTTCGGCTTCGAGGAGGATGCTCTGTAGCCAGTTATATCGAGTTGTACACCATCGGCAACGGAGACTGGAAAGAAGAAAGTTCCCGCTCACGCGTCTGCACGCGGAATTTTTACGATAAATCACGGCGATGAGTTTTAAAGCACGCAAAGCGCACCCGTACCTCTCGTACCTCCTACTGTAATTTAATTGCAATTATTACCACGGCACACATACAGCCGTAATACCATTTGCAACGACTTTCTCATATTGTATACAGTCGAGACCAAAAAAAAGGAGGAAAAAATGTTCTTTAACCGAACCGTTGATTGGCATTTTTGCTTTAGCATTCGCGAATAGTTCGATGCAGACGAGATATTTTCTCTGAGAAAAACTGATAGAATTCCAAGCAATTTTACGCCAATTAATTTTGCTCGGGTATTTCTACTTTTATGAAATTATCGCCGGAAACCCTATAGGTTCGCGACTAACCTACAATTTACTTTGAATCAGTGAATAAATTATCTATCTCCAACGAGATAGCGTCCAATAAATTCATTTTTAATTGCGGAAATATTTATCGTTGATATCGTGTTTTAGATCTCTCGTCAAATCTCTTGTCAAATCTCTCGGGGTTAGCACGAAACATTGAAACATTGGCACAGAAGGTGAAAGTCGAGCGAAGGGAGGAGAGACGCGCGAGAGAAGAAACCGGGAGAAAATTGAGCTCTTTACTCGAGGGAAGAATTCGAAAGTGCGAAAGACTCTGTACTCCATTCTGTGTATCTTGTCCCATATATGACGGTGTGTATCGCATAGGTGTGCATGCCTTTTGGGGTTGCCTCGTGAAAAAGGTTAAGAGAATCCAATGTATCATCACGCTAACAATACGCGGGAGGAAGCGAAAAATACAAGAGGCCGAAGGTAAAAGGCGAAAGAGCGGGACGCGAGAAAGAGAGAGGCAAAGATAAGAGTGTAGAACGACAGGCCGTGGCGGAAGGATACGTGTCTCGCGTTGCACAACTCCATCCCTTTCTCCCTTTCTTTCTCTCTCCTCTTTTCTCTCGCCGCAACCACCATCTCGTAACGTTATTTATTACTTATTGAAGCGGACTTGTAATTTCCTCGTATGATATAGTACTTCGGAAAAATAATATCGGCCGCCCTTCGCATGCATTATGTATATATGGCGATTTTTGTGCGAGCGGGGAATGCGGATGATTCCCAATTCTGGCCAGAGCTCTATAATATACTGGAGCGAGCTTTTCCTTTACTAAACTATAGAAAATTGCGACTCGACGGAGAAAAGAAAAACAAGCAAAAAAACTGATATTGCTTACTCTTCTCTACTTATGATAAGTAATACAACATTAGTTAACCAATAATCTCTGATAAAGAAAACGGTATTATCTATGTATGCATTACAGATCCTCTATATATAATAAGAATCTGGATATAAAAAAGCTTTTGATTCGCCACGTTTTAATAATTTCTGAGAGAAAGAGATGAAAAAAGATAGAACAGAATAAGAAAGAGAAAGAAATAGTAAATGTCCTTTCTTTCTCGCGATTTGTTAAAATTACTATCTTGCAATCAAAATTACAGCTATATAAACTCTTATTAAAGAGTCTCTCTCTTTACTCTTCAGAGTGTCCTTGTTTAGGAATTGAGATATCTCCAATCCTCGATTGCTGGCTCCAGTATGTGTAGAGCTCACTGATTCCGTCATTTATACCTGACTGGCGGGGTACCTAAGGTCGGAGACCACCCCCAGGGGCAGAAGTCAGCGGACAATATGCATAGCATAACTTCGAAGTTTGTATTTAATGTGATGAATAACGAGCGGCGCCGTTTAATTATTCAGGTGGATGAGTTCGCGATGGACGCGGGGAGGAACGGATGGCAAGGGTTGTTTTGTTTAAAACTTTTTTTTTTAACAAACATGTTTTAAACATCAGATTGAATTAAACATGCTTTTTTTAAAACAATATAAAACAAATGTTTAAAACGTTATTTCTTTTTATGTGTTTTTAATATTATTTAGTAGAGAAAAAGATGATACTCTAATTACATTTTACACGATAACTTGATTTACTTGGTTAATAATGAATATTTAAGTTTAAAACTTGACAATTACATTCATTAAAATGTTGAATCGATTCTGGATTCAAAATTACGAAATATTTAGAATACTATTAATAAAAATGTGGCGACATTGCATAATGGCGAATCAAAGAGAAACATGAATGATAATGAGCCTTCAAAATGAGCCTTCCATAAAAATAATCTTAAAAGATTAGTTTTGTTTAGAAAATAGTAGTTCGGTTACAAAATTAACAAAAAAAATAGAGTGTATTGCAGAATATATGCATGTATATAAATGTATATACGTATATACATATGTATACAGCTTTATTATATGTATATAGCTTTAAGTCAGGGAAATATTTGGGAAATAATGATAAATCTTTCGCATAGGAACAGAATGGACTAAACTAAGAAGAAAAGTCCTCTATTATTTTGCAATTTTCAAATAGTTAACAAGATATTAATTGCTAAAAATTGATCTTCAATAATTTTTTACTCAATGTACTATCAACTTCACAGAAAAATTGCAAGAGACAAAAATTGTTAATTTTCTTCTCATAGAGCTCTAAAAATATTTTTAGAATTTTATCAAAATTTTTTAGTACCGTATTTTCTCATGTTGATAAAAATAACAAAATGCAGTGCTAAAAAGTTGATAAAAAATTCTGAAAAATTTCGTAGAGTTCTATGAGAAAAAAATAAACAATTTTTGTTTCTTGCAGTTTCTCTGTAAAGTTGACAGTATTTTGTTAAACAACAGTAATTTGAGTAAAAAATTATTGAAGATTTTCGATAATTTTTAGCAAATAATTAATATCTTGTTAACTATCACAAAAATGATAGAGGACGTCTCAGTTTAGTCCATTCTGCCCCTATGCGATCATTATTTCCCAAACATTGCATATAGGTCACGTGATACTAAAAATTTATAGTAAATTCTATAAATTAATTTTAGAACTACAATTAATTCAAGGAATAATTATTTTGAATTAAAAATCTCAAAAAAGTAGCCGTGAATAATCAATATGCATAAAGGATTACATTAGCAAAATGCCATGCTATTGTTCAAATTTGCATAAAATATATACAGTCAAATAAAATGTTAAATAGCAAACAACATATATACATATATTCATGTGATAATACGCTCAAATTTAAGAAAAATAAGGAAGTAGATATAATTAAATGCTAAAATGCTACCTCAGAAATGTTTCAAAATACTTGAAAATAAAAAAATGAGTTATAATAAAATAATATATGTTTAAAACGTGTCTTTTTTAAACATGATTTTTTCTAAAGCTTAAAACATATATAAAACATTAAAAACATGTTATAAATAAAAAAAAAACAATATAAAAAAATACGTCTTTGAACTCTGCGGATGGCTCGCGATCCGTTTTATTCGTGCCTCCTTCCACTTTCGGCGTCGTCGCTTCCGTTTTCGGATGTCGGACCTCTGTCTCGCGTACGACGCGTGCGACAGAAATGAAAATAAAAGTAAAAATGAAGAAAAAGAAGAAACGGAAAGACGAGAAAGGAACGTCGTAAATAACGTAATGAAATTTTTGAGACTGGTCGAGACACGCCGACGGCATTTAAGGCGCGACTTTATGAAGTCTTTAAATTCCCCCAGCGCGGAAGGATATTATTAAATTTCCAACGGCAAAGTTTGCGTTCCCTTCCCCGCTCCTCCCGCGCACTTGTTTGTCCCGAGTTCTTCCGGTTCCGCTGATATCTCCACGTTGCATTCTCTTCCCCCCTTCAGCCCCTCCAATCCGTGCGACCGGTTTATAAAAAGCGATAAATAATGTTGTATAATGAGCATTTGTTCCGCGCGCATGTCGGCACGCGTCCTCGTGTTTTAACGCGAACGCCCCGTCGACGCCGGAAACATTGTGTCGAACTATTAATTTGTTCGCCGCGCGGCGAAACAATGGACGGTGATGCAAGGCACGATCGATACGGCGCTTTGCGAACAAACTTAACCCCTGTGACATACGACCGATCGATATATGATAGACGACAAAGGAAAGATAAAGTGGATAAGAGAAAGCGTCGATGAATAATGAAGGAGTCGTCATATCACAGGGGGGAGGTCGCTCGCATGTGTTTCCGGTGTAGTCGAGTCCAAGCGCCAATGTCAAAACACTTCGCCGTGATATATACCACTGAAACGCGGAAAAAAATACACATGACATGACGATTGTTTTCAGCCAGTATCCACTGGGATACGCGCGATTGATCGTCGATTTTAACGATCAATGCATACATATAGTAGAGATCCTCAAGAGATTGAACACTATTTAAATAGTTTCTAATTGGCCTGCTATATTTTTTAAGATCTGCTAAAGATAGAATGAAATATAAGATAGGTAGACAAAATAAAATAAGATGGATTTGAATAATCTGTCTCATTCTATCTTAAGCAGACCACACGTATGGTGTATAATTTCTTATTTGCACTACAAATCCAAGTGTGTAAAGAGTGACTTTGATATATGCGTGTGATTTAATTTTTTGTGTAAAAATGGCACTATACTCCTACGTTTAAATCTATTTCTATACGCAGTATAGTGTGTTATTTTTATATAGAAGGCTAATCACACTGCATATACTTGAAGTCACTTTTTACACACTTGGAGTGTGAGAATTTCTAGTCTATATGAATCTTCCTTTAGAATTTCTAAAAGTAATCCGATAATCCTCATTTAAAGCTTTCGGCGAATATACCTTTGACACTCGTCCAACCTTGAGGATGACGCGTTTCGTGTAAAAGAGAAACTCTGAACCGGGACAAAGGAATGTCGCTTGTATGGTGGAGAGGTGGTGTTCCTATTTCCTGTGTATCGAAACACCTTGAAATATTCATGAGCCTAGTCCAGAGTATCGCTTACCGCTGGATTGTGAAATTTTAAACCGTCTCTTCCTCTATAGTATGCCTTCTCTTTCTCTATCCCTCCTTCTCTTTCTCTACATCCTTCGCGCCAACCCCCTAAAATACCAACTTCCTGTGTCAGTGTGTCCAGAACTCGCATTCGACTTGCCAATCTCGGTAAGCGCATGCGCGCACCTACAGTTTGTCCTACAACATGTATCAAAATGTTCGAGCGACAGCTCGGAAAGTAGTTCAGCTGCCGAGAACCGCGGCGATTAGAGAAAAAAGTCCGTGTAGAAATGTCCTTCCACATTTTTTTTAATTCCATTCGATTTTCGCTTGTTTGTGCTAAACGTACGTAATACAGAAGAAAATTATGTTCAAGAATAATATTTAGGGATTGAAATATAAAATAATACTGTGTGAAAAATGTATGAAATATTATTACCAATTTATTCATCGGTGATTACAACGTTTGTAACAAAATTGAAATGCAATTGTTTCTTATATTACTTTTTTGAATTATACACATAATTCGCGTTTAAATAAATTTATCGATTGCGTATGTATTTATCATAATATTGAAGCTAACACGGAAGAATAATTATGTCTACTTAAATTAGAGTATTAATTTTTCAGACATTTATTTCATATTTGCTTTGACACAACTCGATGTGCCTACGTCTCTCAGTTATTGATAGATTTAAGGTTAAATCGTGCCAATTAACGTTTACATCGAGTAACCGTTCATTTCACTGAATGGCACTTCGTTAACTAACTTGCTTGATCGACCTGCTTGGCGTATTCTCGCGCTTTGATTATATGTTTTAATCAGAATATTTCGAAAATTAAACTCTAATGGAACAGAGAACAATAATTTGGTTAAGATAAAAATATAGAAGTTCTCTCTCTCTCTCTCTCTCTCTCTCTCTCTCTCTCTCTCGGGATATTCGTTAAAATATTCTTTTAAGCTACATAACATTTATATAAATTAATCTGTTTAGAGAAACTTGATATCCCGGTATACGTTACTAATTACTGACATCCGAGTGACTGAATATCATATAAGAGCTTAATCTATATTTTTAATATTTATTCAAAGAATAAAACATAGGTGAATGTAAAAACGTAATTATAAAAATTATGATTTAAATATATTTTGCTCTCGGATTTTATTATTCAATCTTGTCAAAATAATTTCGAGTGAAATATAATTCAAAACAAGGAAATACGCTTCAAAGCCCGCAACCGGAGTTTCTAACCGTATCGACGCAATGATTTTTCGTCGTGTCTACTAGCTGCGTCTGTATACGCTCTATTTCCGGATCCGCGTTGTATAGCGACAATATCACACGGGCGAGTGTATGCGACAGGCACGCACACGCACATCCGAACGTGCTCAGGCGCAACGACGGAGATATATTTCGGTAGAATCGGTCCGGATATAATCCGGCGCACTCGTCCTGCGAGCATCCCCCGCGAGCCAGTTCGCTCTCACCCCTTCCCTCCCCCTCGCAGTTCACATTCCACATCCACGATCCGTCCTCTTCCGTTTTCCTCATCCTCTAGTAAACCCCGTACCGGCCATCCGTAGTCACTGCGCAAACACACGACAGCGTACGAGGCTGTATTTCGACCAGCAAGTGGTACGAATGCGAAATGGGTCAGGCGTAAGCAGCGAAATCACTGCCTGTCCTATCGGACTGTTCTCCCTCACCCTTTCTGTTTCTCCCTCTCTCTCTCTCTCTCTCTCTCTCTCTCTGTTTCTCTATTTCTGTATTTCTCTTGCCCTCTCCATCTCTGTCCGCTTGGCTTCGAACAACAGCACGTGGACATTGTTCGATAGTACCGGAAGCTACTCTGCCTCTGAACTGGCCGCTCGCGGCTCGAAGAGAAATATTAATGCATACTTTAGGCCCAGAAAGCTACATGTCCAAAGTCTGACAAATTTATGGGAAACGCAGGTGTATACGGAATTAGTAAATCGTTGCCGTGCGCATTTCGATATATAATAGCCCAGCTCTGCATTTCCGGTAAGTATTAATTAATGCTTCCAATAAGCAATTATGATTATTATAATTATTAGATATTGAAGACCACACAAATTTTTGCTTTGATAATAAATAAATTATGACATTATATTGATTTTTTTTTTAAATTACTCATAACTCCGTCAAAACTATTACAATTTTAAAAAACAGAATTCTCGCATCAGATAAGACTTAAATTTTATTTTATTTTTAATAAATAAAATTGCAGCTGTTTGAATAATAAATCGGGCACGAATTTCTGCACTGATCTAATAGGCACAATCAATTTGAATGTTGTACATATTTATTTTAATGATCTAACAAAACTATTTTCAGATTTATGTCTAGCTAAAATTTTAGATACTTCATTTTTACCGTGATATCCCAAAAATCATACTTGTACGTAAGATGAAGTAAGATAACAGTAGTATGAGTGAAAGTATACATTTAATGCGTAATTCATAGATAATCTACTTCACAAAAAGCTTTCTGAAGTTCTCCACTTAAAGAATAAATGCTTAATCGACTATATAAAGAAGGTTGCCTTTGAACGGATCAACAAATCAGTTGATAATTGAATCAAGGATGAAAAATTAAAAACATGATTTAGATTATAAACTTCACCATTTGAAGGCAAAGCTGAAGACGTGCGCAAGAGTGTCTCCTTTATGTAGCGAGATACAGCAAATTAAAGTCTAATAGAGCGAGGAAACTCGGAAGTAATTGAAAGACTAACGCAAGTCTCATACAAAGGGAGAATATTATAAAAAGAGCTTCAGACTGTCACGCTTGAAGGAGCTTCAATTGAAGCTTCTTGCTAAACAACAGAAGGAAAATCTTACAGACATACGCAAGACCAATTTTACCATTGTCTTCTGTCATCGCAATTCTCTTATACGCGAAACTTTTGCGAAATAATGAATATGAAAAAAAATCATCTCTAATTTGTATCTCTCATGTTACTCAAATCATTGTTGAAATTGTTTTGAAATTGACACAGTATTTCGGTTTGCAAACAAACAAGCACAATAATCTAAACTTTGCAGTTGCAGCATTTGTAACTGTACTGAAGTTAGAGTTGTAATATATTTAAACGCTATTCATAAGTAAGAATTTACATCATAAGCACATCCAGGAAGAATAAGAGATTCACTTCCTTCCAATATTTGTTTCATTTTTCATTTTTAATTATAAAAAAATACAGTCTTTTACTATGAATATTTTTTTGTTGTCACATAGAATATTTTGTTTGTCCTCACTGGGATAACTACACGAAAATGTAAGTGATTTCTAAAACTTTATTAGTTAAAACTTTCATACACAGATATTCGATACATAAGGAAAATTTTCGCAAGGTTTTTACAGCTGAAACAGAATATACATTGAGATATTAATGAATATTCCATTCATAACTACATATTTCATTTTTAATAACTGTATTTTGCCTGTGCTTTCTTCAGGAAAAAAGTAAAAGGATTATGATTTACGAAACTATATTTTTCTCATTAAAAGTCAGGAATGAGAAAGAGATATAAGTTCTAAAATGTCTAAAAAAAACAATTTATTAATGGAAAAAATTATGGAAATGTTTATGTGATAATAGAATTCCTCCTCCTTGAAAAAAATCCTGGATACGCTCATGATTTATATTTATGTGAACAAATTCATTTTCTAATTAATTTCGTGAGTTCAGTATTTTCCATTATAATATCTTCATCAAGCACAGCATCTGTCTAGTAAAACAACCAAATCACGTACTTTTTTTTTATCGCTTCTAAAGTATACGCGAAATAACATTTCGATCTCAACTTTATCGCGGCATGTCGGAAACTCTGAAAACTGCGAGGACTTCACCGTCGACTTCGACAGATTGTCCATTCCGACCTGAACTCTTTTGCTATGTTATAACATAGCGGCGACCGATCTCGCCTCCAAGATATATCACTCCGTTCCATTTTTACAGACACGCACGTATCGTTTTACGCTCCACATACGTTTCCTTCTCACGACGCAGCGACACGCGTCGCAAACGGGCAGTTTTACGAGAGAGCATTTTTTTTCCCTCTCCCCGAATGTTCTACAAATGTCGTTGTGCGCGTGATGGAAGTAGCGGAACTTGTCGTAAAGAAACCGACGGGAGGAGGCTGCGGGCGAACCGTCGCTCGTCGTATTCAGGGCGGGCAATAGGTTGGCGCGCTGCCGGCAGCCAGCGCTTATTTTATGGATAATGCATTTCGCCATCGTTTATTTTATTACGTGATTTGCTACGGCGGCGTATTACAGGTCATGCAGTTCTGCGAACAGGTAGGATATACGTGCACGCGACATAAGTAACATCGCGCAATCTGATGCTGTAGAGCATGTCAGCTTTGGCCTCGTAATAACCTCAATATGTTTTTCGATGTGTTTATTTGTCACCGCGATCCTCGCATAAAAGTAATGACGTAATTTTCATTTCTAGACAAAGATGTAAAAGATGATTAAAGGTATTACAGTTGTTACTTCTCCCGTTTTTTTACCGAATCTCTGGCTCTCCGACACGCGGAAAAAGCTAATAGCTGGAAATGTTTATAACTTTTTTTTTAACTAGAAATTAATGCATGCATTTCTCTTCGTTTTTTAATTAAAAAATATCTCTAGTAGAAAAGTCTCCTATTTAGAAAGATATTTTTAGAAATAGCACTTATACAAAAAAATTTCAGTTTCGGCAATTTCAATAGTAATATACTCAGAGAAAAGATTGCTTCGATTAAAAAAAAATTTTTTTTTGTTGTACGGTTAAAAAAAAATTTCTTTAAATTAAACATTATTTTTTAAAATTAAATAAAATTTATTTGATTTAAAGAAATTAAGTTCAAATCCAAGAAATGACGTTCAAATCATGATTTCTTTAAATCAAATAAATTTTATTTGATTAAAAAAAATTATGTTTAAATGAAAGAAATTTTTTCACAAATCAAAGGAATTTTTTCTTTAACGTACAGCAAAGAAAATTTCTTTAAATTGAAGCAACCTTTTCTCTGAGTGTAAGTAATATTAATCTCTAACTGGAGAATGATCGATCTCCAGTGGAATACCAGTTGAAACATAAAAAAATAGCAACCGTGAGATAATTCCGACTATCGTAGTTAAGCATGCGACTCCGTTGCACATTTTATTAGCTTCTTGAAAATGTTCAGTAATGCGACAAGATATAAAAAAGAACTACGAAGCTTTTCTCTCGTGTCTTACAAACGAGCGTTTATCTCAAGAATGTACAATACTATCAGCTGGATTTATTGACTCGACCGCTTGTAATATTACCGGAATGCCTTTTGCGCGTGTGCTACCAAATTTAATTTCAACCTTGGTAAATGCCATCGTATCGACCGTTTCCGGAATACAGGGGTGGCCGTCGAAATTACTCGACGTTTAAAAGAGGAAGAAACAGCCTCAGTACGTTCTCATCGCGTTTGCTATTATCCGTGTATATATATATGGCACACGCTCGTCCATGGAACGCACGAGCCCGGGCACTTTGTTTTGTTGGGGTAAACAGGAATGGCAATAATACTCGGTGTATCGCCAGGTATCGAACTATCGGGCTCTCCATCGGGACCAATATCGCGCGCTACAAAAATACGGAAAACCCGACGGAATTGATAGCGACACAAACAAACAGATAAGATCGTCCAAGAGAAAAGAAAAAAAAAACAAAGAATAAAGAACGACAATGAAGGAACGTCAGTCGAATTGTTCATCTGCAGATCCTCCCTTCGTGATTCAATTGTGATGTGATTGATTAGAATTATAGTGACATTATCAATGAACGGATTCCAAATTAATTGAAGAGAATTGACTAATGAAATTAATGTCATTTTTTTTAAATATAGATTTTGATGTTATAAGAATGTTCTTACTCAGGCTATTTAATCGCAACACAAAGCGAAAAGGCGGCTCAAAAAGAAGGAAAATTTTTTTTTTTTTACCGCTTTCGTATTGTAATGATATTTTATTGCATAAATTAAAGTAGTATTATTCAAGATTTGTATTCTGGGCATTAACTTGATATCAACATTCATGCCTGTTATCTCTTCCTTTTTTATCTTTATTTAAAAAAAAAAAGATAATTAGAGACATGAACATTAATATACATCAAGTCAATGTTCACAATCATAAATCTTATATAACACTGGATAACACTGAAAAAAAGATATATTCGTAGTCGAGAAATTAGTAGACAATAACTACAAATATTTTATCGTTGATTATTTTGTACTTCAATTTTCAAACGTGGCGATCAATTCCATGGTATAAATACTGCAGAAGCGAAGACAAATGTAGGACGGAGCAGTGTAAAATATTTTCCTACGCGGTATAGGCAACCGATAGTCAAATATCGCAAACCAGAAGTAGCACGGAAAGACGGATAGCCGACGGCATGCGGCAAGCAATCGATTGTCTCGCTTGAGATTAATTGGTATGCGGGGTTTACTGTCTACAGGTGTACACCCGACGACAGCATTAATCGTCGCTTTGATCGCTTGTCCTAATTGTAAGGTGCGGGCCGGATTCTCGCAGATCAAACCACACGAAAATTATTATCCCAGGTTGAAAGACCGTACTGTCCGGTCCATCTATCAGACTTTAACGAATTGCACTATCCTCGAATTTGACATGTCCGTTTATGTAGGTATAAGTCGCGTGTGAAGTTCCTCGAGAGTGATCAGTAAAGTGGCATCTATAATGAAATTTTAAGGCATGAAACTTAAGTTCCAAGTCGTAAGAAATTGATCAATCATAGTCGATTATTCTCTTCATATTCGATTGTAATTGATTGATTTTTTTTGGCTTAAGGACACAAAAAATTTAAGCAATGAAACATACATTAAGACAAAAATATATAATAGTTGAATATTATCAATTAAACATTTAATTACAGTAAACAAATATCTATTCAATAAAAAGAATGTCAAATCAAATTAATGGTCTACCAAATAAATATATCTTTATATTTAATAAATATTTAATTGATAGTATTCAATCAAATATTTATTAAAATTGACTATATATTTTCTCAGTGTAAGCATAACATGGTTGCCATAAAACTAGAAATCAAGAAAGTCAAGAAATTCTACAAATTCTTTTCAGGAAAATTAAAATTCCTGTAAAGAAGTTTAATATTCATATATCACATCTACGCAGTAGGAGTAATTTTGGAACACTACTAACTTAACCATTAAATGCAAGCAATGTCAACAACATTACTAGTGATTTACATAACATCGTTACGAGCTTTCTCAACAAAATATTTAACGTAGAAATTAAAAAGAAAATACAAAATATTATCGAAGTCAGGGAAAATTATTTGAAATTTTATTTGGAAATTAGAGAAAAATTATAGAGTTTTAAGATGAGAAATTTGTGGCAACTCTGAATAAGCGAATTGACTAATCATATTAAAAACAATAAGGCTATAAGCATTAGCAAATCCAACATTTTAATTTCCCTATTGCTTATGTCTTCCTGTTTAAATTTTTCTGTATGTCATAGCCCTAAAGCTTAAGTTTTACGCCTTAAAATCTTATTGTAATCGCTATACGAAGACGAGAAGAGTAAAATCATCGCGCTTATTGATTCCATCGAACGCGGGGACATTGGTGATACAATTCTCCTGGCGAAATCCCACCGCGTGTTCGCGGGTCATTCCAATAGATTTAGCCACTTCGGGGTAACAACGAGCGCACCTACCCGAACGCACTTGACACGCGCATACTCGCTCGTGTGCCACGAATATGTAACAGAGGCGAGCGCACCGGCGTTTATGCAAATTCGAGCATGTGCTCGCGGGAAGTTCCTAATACAATTCGGTTTTGCGTACGCGTACACGCCTGGTACTTAACCGTTGTCAACTGTATCGGCGGCCCGGCGAGATTTCCCCCTGTCGTGCAACGTACGCGCAACAATTGCGCCTCGTTCCATCGTCCCATTCGGCCTCCCATGTTTTTGCCCTCTTGCATAAATACGAGCCGTTGTAGCCCATCTCTCACTGGCCATTACAAGCATGCCGGACAATCTGTCATATCGTATCGCGTATTAATAAGTAGTTGTAGAAATTCAAAATATTTGGGGAGAGAAAACGAGGAGGTAATCACTTAATGTATAGTCGTGATAGAGTCCTCGAAATCATTTTAAAATTCATATCAAATCTCTATCTATAATTACATATGTAACCACGAGAAATCATTGTATAATATTAATCCTTATCCTACAAGATGGGTCACTAGTGAACGAGCCTATTCCTATTCATGCAAGTTTCTTTGAGTCTTTCTGTAATTATAAATTACATTATATTTTATTATTTTCCAAAATGAAGTTCCAATATTTATTCTAGAAAGTTGGAAGTATATTGCTGAATTTTTAGAGATTTTTTGAATAGGTGGAAAAAACGAATGGACCCCTGTTTATATGGATGAGGCACCAAATTGTATCTTGTAGGGTAAGGGTTAAATAAAATCGTATATTTTACCAAATTATTTTACCAGATCTTCATATACAGTGAAAAAAATTATTTGTAATCATATGAAATCATGTAATCTGTGGGACAATATTTCAGCTAGTGGTTACCCCCTCGAGAAAAAATGTACACTGTTAGTTAGTGTCAAAAAAGCAATAATAATAACCTGATTCCTTGAGTAAAATAATATTTTGTTATTTCTAACTTTCATCAACACTGCAAATCCAAGTTTCATGAAACGCATAATCTTTATATAAAAAGCATCCGTGGAAGCCTCAAGAATATTGGCTTCAATATTGTGTGATTAGTTTCTCATGTAAAAATAATACATTAACAAGACCGTAAAATTTATCTTCACACAAAACTTATTAAAATATTTAGATTAAAATCAGTAACTGGAGATCCTCGAAGATTGACTTAATATAAATATTTTAACAAGGTACGTGAAGATAAATTTTTGCCCCCTTTCTGACTCATTATTGATTATTTAAACAAAACAGCAATGAGAATTATTTGCGAGGAAGCAGCGCTCTATGTTTTCATTATTTTATAACAGCTTTATTTTCACAGCTTTGAATTTTCCATTCTCATGCACAACTCCCATGCGTATCATAATTTAGACGCTTAAAATATGTAACATGATGTCAAGACACTTTAACAAACGATGACTGAGTGATGGTCTAAAATAACGCGATTAAGTAAAAATTTAAAAAGTGTAACAAATGATGCTCTACGAAAGTTAATGTTTCTCTTGGGTTTACTTTTTTCTTGCACCATGATTAAGGACTCGTTGCGGTTCAAGCATCGGATTAATGGTATACATCGGGACGTAGTGCGCGACTTATGAATATCCATGAGGCAACTTCCGCGATCGAGGATGCACCGGATCGTTTACCCTCTATCATCTATAATCGTGTGCTGTATAATTCCGCTCTCATGAATCCTGCCATATTTATAATGTTTCCAAAAACCCGTTCGGTCTAAAGCGAATCTATCTGCAAGCTGTCTCCGGAAATAACTTGAAGTAACGACACGACCAAAGTTTTATGAATAATCATAAAAGCTGGCCGGTCGTTCCGTGATAAGAATGGTATAATATCGTCTCCGAGATTCTTACGAGACGGCTTTTGCATAAATCGAAATGTCAGCGCGTATCAGCGGCTGTAAAAACAACGGCGCTCGTCTAATCTCGTCACATTCGCGACGGATCTGCGGCGTTCGCAATTCGACTGCGTAACAAACGCCCGGTCCGAAAGACACCGGGACGGATTTCGTACCGGCCACGTACCGCCGCAGGGATCCGGTCGATAATCCCAGTGGCAGCGTCACGTTGTCGATGTAATCGTCGTTCTTCATCCCGCGAGTAACGAGCGGGAAATTGAATTCATCGGCGCCGGCAGTGCCTGAATCCCCGCATGTTTACGTCATCGGTGCCTAGCCGCGGTGTCTGGCGTACCGATTCCCTTGACGCGGCACAACGCTACGTTTACGTCGGTTTAGGGTTTGCCTGGAAATTGGCAATTACTAATGCGTGACCAGCCCCCATGGACGGACCTGTGCCAAATAGCTCTCTCACCGGTTACGGCGACAATCGGATGCGCGCCCGTCCGCGACCGGTGGCTCGTTTTCAAACGCTTGTGGAATCGTCGATGTCAAACGAAACTAAAAGAGAGAGAGAGAGAGAGAGAGAGAGAGAGAGAGAGAGAGAAAGAGAGAAAGAGGCGGAAGTTTCACGGAGCGCCGGTTTCTCGCAAACTATCAAAACCCGGAAAAATCGATCGGCTAATCGAATCGACCGGGAAAAGTCCGATCGGACGCGCGATAGCGCCGTGTTGGGCTCGAGCGTATCGTCACGTAACGATTACCGCCAATTAACGATAACGTCGCTATCAACGGCGATTTCGAAAAAAAATTCGCATGGCCGGACACATGACATGGTGTACCATTTGTACTTAATGGCGCACAAAAGGGATCGTCAAAAGGACAGAGTGTAAATCCGCGAAAACCAGCGGAAACTTGCGAAAATTAAGAAATAAAACGGATGAAGAAAGAGAAAATTAATGATCCTCAAGTAAGAGACCCCAATTTGTGATTAGCCATATTTTTCAATCTGCTCAAGATAGAATAAAATAAATGCATAAGACATGAGATAGGACATCTCTTTCTATCTTATGCACAATCTACCTCAAAGACAAAGACACATCCTGAAAATAATATGGCGGACCAAACTTATGTCCAATTCCTTAATTATCCTTTAAGTAGGTAGGCAGCTCAGAGCACTCTACACATAATTATCTTAAAAATCTTGTTCTGAAAAAGAAAATAAAACGAATTGCCTAGAAGTCTTAAACATCACTTTTACATTCCTCTAATTGTAAGAATATAAATAATATAAATTTAACTTTATACACTGAAAAAAATGATTGTAAATGGACGAATCAGATTTTTCTGATTAAATTTATTAAAATTTTAGTTGAGATAACCGGAATTCTAGTTGATACAATATTCCTGATAAAATTTACTAGCATTCTTATCTAATTATTTTTATCAGAATAATTATATCAATCAATTCTAGTCTCAAGCATTTTTATCTCAAGAGAGTTCTTACTAGAATTCTAATAAATTTAATCAGAAAATTCTGATTCGTTTATTTTCATCAAAATTACTATTTAATCCAATCATTTTTTTCAGTGTACATATTATAAAAAATATATATCTATAAAAATAGAATTTACTTGAGATATTTTGAACACTCCATTTACCTACTTAAAGATTAAAGATCTCTAGAGAAAATTATACGGAAAAGGTAATTATTTATCAGCACTATTCACTCGTCTCTCTTTTTTATCAGTATCTGAGCACGCGTTCTGTCGTCTTCACTCTTCATCGATGCTTCCTATATGCCGTTTTCCACTCCGTTGACTAGAATCGGCCGCTCTCCGCCTCCGATGAATGAAAATATATCATTCTGCCTTCTTCACCGAGAAAAAGTAAGTAGGTCACAGCGCCATTATCGCTTGCCACCGGACCTTCCAATATACTCACAACTCCCGCCTGCGAAATGCATATCCAGGCGCGACACATACATAAGTTACGAGACCGAAAGCACATGCAAGTACGACGTAGCGCGCGGGGGTGGACCGGCGAGGAGGGTAACGGCATTCGCGCATTCTCTCGGCACAGCGCGCTACGATTTCTTCATCCCTTTATTCCCACGACGTCCTTATATTTTTATATTCGTCGCGTTTCTGCGCCTTGCGCAGCGATGACTTTTGCATAGAGATAGGTGAGAAGAGAGAGAGAGAGAGAGAGAGAGAGAGAGAGAGAGAGAGAGAGAGAGAGAAAGAGAGAGGGGGGGGGATTTTATATGCGATCGTTATCGCCGGGCGAATGGGTATGTTAGAAAAATACGACGCCCGTGAGATGCACAATACAGATTCACTCTATTGTCGAAGTCGTTTTTAATTTAATAAATATGAACACACAATTTGCATACATCGATATTGCAAACCTAATCTGTTTCTAGCAAGCACCTAAGAAAACGTTAGACGCTGATTTTTCTCTTTTTATGTTAAAATATAAAAAAAATCTGTCATTAATTTTAAATTGTTCTTCAATTAAAAAATTTTTTTTTTAATTTTATATACATACAAATATCAAAATAATAATTAAAAAATGGTTTCACTTGCAAAACATTTTTTAAATGTGTAAAATCAGGTATTTGTATAAAATAAAAAATTGTTTTTAATTAAAAGATTAAATTTAAACTAAAATTAATGACAGATTTCTTCATGCTTTGACATAAAAAAACAACTTTAAAAAATTCGAGAAAAATCAATATTTGATGCTCTCTAAAGTTTGCTTGTGAGAATGAAACGCGAAAATAGACGGCAGACATGCTCCATCATAGAAGCAAAACGATGTTAACCGAGGTTAATTAGTGCGTTGTATCGATATAACAACATATTAATAAGAAATATCTTATAAAGTATATATAAATCAGTGTCATGAGGTCATGGCATGATGGCTTATCGTGCATTCATGTACCTGTGAGTAATTCAGTAAGCCAAAATGATCGAATTTCTCTGTGCTATTGCACGTCAATGAAATCTTTAATCTTAAAACAGATGCAATAAAGATAGTTAAGCGCATAATTAATTTATTATTTTGTCTTATATAAGCTTTTTCTGATTTCAGTAGAATTTGTTGATTTCTTTATTTTTCCGGAAAAATTAAAAATAAAATCATACCTAAGTTTGGAAGAAATCTTAACTCGTTCAGTTTCAATTTTATAGTATTAAAATTAATTTGTCATTTCATCTTCTGAACTTTCCAAATTCAGTAAAATTTGCATGTTTCTTTTATTTCCGAAAAGATTAAAAATAAAATTTAGATTATTTAATTTTAGATTACTTAAGTTTGAAAAAAAAATCCTGACTCGTTCAGTAACAATAATTTTATAAATCCACAACATTCTTTATTTTTGGTTCAATAATATTAGGAAATGAAGGAACTATAAGTATAAGATAAAAACTATTTAAATATAAGATTAAAGAGATATCATCTAAAAATAACGTCTTGGAAGGATATCGATAATGTTAGACAACAAATATGGAGTGTTCATAAGAACCAGAAGAGCAACGACAATCTTGTCGAAGCATGGAGGAGCGAAGATCGCGCGGAGGTCATCCATGTCAAAACTCAGCTGGTTCCGCGTTAAAGCTAGCTTACTTAGAGATTGGCTTCTGCACGAGCGATGCATATTTATGAATCGTCGTTCTCTATTTATGAATGTCAAAAGGGCCGACTTTATTCCAGACGATATTATCGATTAGACGTCATTTGGGCACCGCGAGTTCCCTAAAATACCACTCGGTAATCTAGTTACATATGCTATACCTAATATCCACCAAGTTTCTCGGAATCGATTCAGTATTAATCTTTATGAAACTATATCTTCACTTTTATCCGAAAGAGAAAAATTCGTGTTACTTATTTTATATTAGTACTTTATATTAAAAATAATGAGGAATCTCTATCTTTTACTATTACAAGGTATTTTAATAATGTAAATGATAAAGTAACACTATTGCACTTCCTTCAAGTATATATAACTAATGATAATAGACGGTAAAGAAGAGAGATTGAAAAAACTTAAAGTTTCAGCCTCAACCAATGTCTTTCATGGATATTCATGAGTTATTTGACTTTTGGAGTATGCAATTAACAAGCTCCATCAAACCGTTGGCATAACTTCGCGTGAAGCTCTAGAAGAGACAGAGAGGGAGGACTCGATCGATCGATAGTTTAGCAAAATGCGTTCTAATACGGTGGCAAACTATCCGCGCAATATCCGATCGGGAAGATCACTTTCATGGATATTCATAGGGTTATTCCTCTTCCAAACGCGCGTAGTTAAATACATCCTTCGAACTGGCTGAGAGACTTACTCGTAGCCTTATACATACTTGTATTCTCGGGAAAAGTGCTTCCGGAAATTTGCGAGAATCAGAAAGCGTAGCGATAGCTAGTAGTATAAACCGCACTGTCGATTCGTCTCGGAGTTTGAAATGTGAAAACTAAAAGTCTTGAAAATTGTAATAAAGCGATCTGGCCACAAGCGATTTTGTCGAAATCCTATGAGAAAAAAAAGTGTACATCTTTTCTATATACATAAGAGAATTCATTACACACCATGTCTACCTTGTCATATTTTTCTTCACTCGCATACACTATGTTATATTATTGTATCATTACAAGTTCAAAATTTCTTACTTACTATTGTAACGCTTCTCTCTCTATTGTATATATTTGTTATTTAAATAATATTGTATTAAAGTCTAGATTTACAAACAGCACTGATATATCGTTTGAAGTATTATTTTAAAAACTACGTCGCGCTCACGTTTATAAGCTGAAATTTTTATGCACATTGCACGTCAATCAAGTTTTTTAAATATTATTATACACTATTTTATTTTAATTTCTATTGTCTCACTCTGTAATTTTAATTAATTAAGATTGTAGAATGAGCTGGTATAAATTAAAGTTAAGGTACTTCTATATATAGAAGTACTTCTATATATAGTAATATATAGAAAGAAAGGATATAAATACTTTTCTTTTTCGTAGAATTTCGAAAAATTTTCTATCGAAAATCGTTTGTGACTAAACTGTATGGAGTCTCTAGTGAAAACTATGTAAGCATTCTAAAAAAACTATGTATGTATTCTAATGCTAATAACATTTGTTATTAATTATATTAATTATATTAAAAGTTAAATGCAAAAAGACATTTATCAAATGTCGAGGTATGGAGATCTTATATTACATTGGTAATCATAGAAAATGCAGATCGATGCAGCTGATGCATTTTTAAGTAAGTTGTACAAGCCGGTCATTCACCGTCTACTTGAATAAGTTATAATTAACTAGCCCGTTATATCGTAATAATATTGTTACGGCAGTATTTTAAGTTTCATAACATTAAAACCAACAATATCTCTCGAATCGATTAGTAGATTACATTATTCATAATTATATGATACTTTATTTATAACAAATTGCATTCAAATACAGGCGTCGCTCGTTGTAGCTGGTTTTCAAAAATAGAGAAAATTAAATTACCCGAAAATACTTGACGATGTCATAATTGCAAATAAAGTTATATTCTAAAGTAGTCAGATGTCATTTGGCATTCTTATTTGATACATTAAAATTAATTGAATTTCATAATTTATAACAATATTAAATAATTGTATCAACATTTTTAATAACTTAATTTTCTTCAATTGTTTGACTTTTCAAAGATAGTATAGATTCTTTCGTTTAGAGAAAATAATAATAGCAGAGTGTTGATTAAGTGGATTTCTTTTAATGGATATTAACTCCTAAGCTATCGTGCTATCATTAAAAAGAAATCTTTTTAAATATCTTGTAAATTTTCTAATTTTCTTTAAAAATATCTTATAAATGAATGTATCGATATATAATTCTATCGAAATAAGCACATAGTGTTTTTCTGGCGATTAAAAATACTTATATTTCTCAGTGTCAATGCCACATACATTTTTATTTTCAGTATTTCAGTTTTTGAATATATCTATAATCTGCACAGATTCCGAGTTTATTTCAAATTTATTTCGAATTTAATTTTGAAGTAAACATTGCAAATACGCAACATTCGTTCCTAGATAGTTAACGTCTGATTAACAGATGCCATCATTCTTAATAAAAATAATAGGAAGCAACACAGATGCGCTTCTCTATCTATCATTTATAATTAATTTAGTACCGCTCATCGGCGCCGCGATATTTCATAAGTAGATTAATAGACGGCGGCTCATACCAACGTAAAATAATGACGGGGCATCGCGCGCGACGCTACGCAGACGTCCTGGCATCGTTTACAGCGTTTTGCCCCTGTTTACACAGCGTTGGCTTTAATCTCAGCCGGCATCGACAAATGGATTCTCGTAATTCTCCGGTCGATTTACGGAGTTCCGATTAACTCGGCCCGAAACGACTCGAGGACCAGAAAGTGGCGTCCATTGTTGGCCGAGCGCTATCGAAATGCCCGCAAATGGATTGGATAGATGCCGAAAGCGACGGTTTGAAAGAATCCATGACTTTTTTACGTGTCTTCTTCTCTCGTGGTTTGCTTGATCGACACTCGCCACGAAAGTCTCTCATTAATTAATTGTCATACCTGGAAAATCTATTTCTCTTTCTTTTTCTCTTCCTATCTTATTTTCTCTTGTGTTAAACAATATTAAGTGAAAATGTATGGAGAAATAGTTAACACACATGTGAAAAAAGCTATACTCGATAAAGAGACGAATCTTAATGCCTAATAATAAGGTAAATATAGTTAGTGTGTGGTAGCTTAATTGGACGAAAAGTTTTAAATATTAGGGTAACTCCGGTAAATACGTAGCGCTGGGATTTACGCCGCAGAAGTCAGAAAAAATAGAAGCGAAGGTAATTTTCCTGCAATTACTTTGTTTTACATGCTTTTATGTTATATTAATATTGTTATATTAGTATATGTTATGATTTCAGCTTCTTACTGTTAATATTAATGAAATTATTGTGAGTTGTCGATCGAAAATCGATTTGTCACTGTGTTGAGTAGCGCTATCATAAATTATAATCTATATAAAATGATTACTGCAGGACGCAAACTTAGTGATTATTTCGTAAGTGTAGAGGAATAGTAAAGCATGTTGTATAATAACATACAAGTATTTTGCTCTTTATTCTTTCTATTCTTTGTGTAGTTTGTTGTCTTGTATATCCCTTGTTTGAAATATATTTTTAGCGGGCGGGATTTATGCCCAAAATATAGCAGATTGAATTCAGTCCACTAAATGCAATCAACGCATTACATGAAATATGTACCTCATGTTATAACATTTGTAATACATGTGGAAAGATTGTATAAATTATTATTTATTACTTCATATATTTATCATTCTTATTCTTTAATAAAAAAACTTTATAAACGTTTTATAAGCATTTTATAAGTTATTGTGTCATTTCACGACTTATTTATATGTATTATTTGTAAATTTTTCATAAGCCGTACATACCCCCTCCCTTCCCTCCCCCTATGAGTAGCCATATATCCCACTCCTATGGAATATACGGCAAAAATACAAGGGTTTAAAAAAATTCATTTTTTGATACGAATATTTCGGATTTCCAATATTTTTTTCATAATAGTAGACAGTATAAAGTTTTTACTGATATAATTCGTTTACTTTAAACATGGTAAATAATATTTAATAAATCAAGTTTTTGATAGGTGCGGCGTATATACTGGAGTTACCTTTAATGAATGTGTACAACTATAAATAAATTCATTGCTTATAAAAATTTAATAACGAATTTATTTAGAGTCATACGTATTATTAATAGTCTAATATTTAAAATGTTTATCATTTCGTTTAATAATTGGATCATGTCCACTATATTTAGCTTATATTATGTGAATTTATACAATTTTTAGTAAACTGCAGTATTTAGTTCAAATAAACTGCACTTGTTTGTTCGAACAGCAGCAATTAATTTGAATTGGAAATGGTAAAAATGGTAAAAATTTACACATACATATACTATTAGACACTAAGATACACTTTTGACCGATTATGGCCCTCTTCATTCATTTGTGTTCTCTCAAATTAATTTAAAGAGCTTTCCAAATTTGATACTAAATTTTCACAGACGACTATATTTCTCGCGCACGCGTCATGTCCTTCTTTTTCGCTTCTACATCAGGTTCTATAGCACGAGGATGTTCCTATTCTCGGAGTTTCTCTCCTGCTCAAGTCCTTTCTTCCATTGACTTTTCCAATCTCACATTGTCGCGCTTTCACGCTTTCATGAAAGCACCCGTTCGGAATGTCAACGCCGACATTTCGGCGATCCTTCACGTCGCGATATCGGTAGGCCACTCCTGGCATCGCGCGAATAGAAAAGAAGCCCGACGCGTACATGGAACTAGAAATGATCGCGAATAAACGTAGAACGCGCCGTGTTGCGCAATAGCGAAGTGTTATATTCAGACGGGCCTACCATTGACCCAAGCACTTTGCTAATTGCAAAAAATTCAGCGCGGCCTCGATATTCCTTCACTGAAAAAAAATCTGGTAATGTTACCAAATGTTGAGCGAAATGACGTCAATTGTTCAGTTAATATAACCAAAGATAATTATATTTTTTCAAATATTCAGTAATTATTATTAAATAGTTGTATTATTATGTTTGATAATACTAAATATTTAGAAAAATAAAATTTTTGGTTATATTAGCAAAACATTTAATTGAAATTATTTTACTTAACATGTAATAATTATTACTAGATTCTTTTTCCACTCTCTCGATCTCCTTTTCTAGATTTTGCATTTTCCTAAATTTTTCACGTGGCTGAATTTCTCGCCGCGATTTCAATGTGAGACGGAGGCAAAAATCGCACGCCTGCGAGGCCACGGCGTTCGGTGAACGTAGAATATAATGAGAAAGTAATTATAAGTTTCGTAAATCTATGAAACTAGAGAGTATAACTTTAATCCTTGAGTCATGAGAAAGAGGAGACGCGCCGAAGTTGGGGGCGTAATATTTCTCCCGCGAATGTACTCATTCCGTCACGTCCGCGGTAATTATTACGCCGCGGCACGTTAATCCGGAGCTTACGCCCAGCACAAGAATAGCAGTCTCGATAAGATTAATTACCCTCGTCGGGTGTTCGCTCCGCGGACTTCCGGTCGCGTCGCCCTGACTGAATGCAGTTATCGCGGCGATGTTATCGTCGGTGAATCGCCCGAATGTCTGACGAAGCGCGCGGCCGGTAGTGGCAGCGGAGGAAGGCCGGCTTCGAATAATCGGCTAATAGCCCACGAAATCCGTGTTGGCGCGATACAAAATCGTGGCTGTATTTCGCCATACCGCGCCGTATCGCCCGCGTCAACAAAGAACGAACCCTTTCTCGCTAATGAACCACGAAACGCGGCAACGTCATAGAAATACTTTGAAAGGGAGAGATGCACCACCTGCGCGGGGTTCTTCTTTTGTTGCTTTTCTATTCCTCCGCTTCTCCGACCACCTATCTTTCTTCCGTCCGACCCTTCAACCTATCCATCTATCTTCGTCTTTTATCATTCTTCTTCACTGTCCGCCTCGCTCCGCGCGCCCTCTATTTCCATCCTCACGATGCTCTTACTCTACAATACCTGCACCTGTTCGGATAAACGCAAGCTTTCTTAAAATGATCCTAGCCGATCGCGCGCGGTATCTCTTTAGAATCCCACGCTATTTAGTCCATTGTACGTCACGGGAGCAAAAGGTGATGTAAACCACGCCGAAGATTCAAGATACCTCTTTCTCACAACCGAGTATACGAAAAGCGAAAGGGCAAATTGCGTAGATACACTATGCGGCTGTACTCTTTGTGTGATATTTCTAAGTTCGATATACCGCGAGTATTGTGCGAACAAATATTTGCCGTGCCATCATAGGATCGTTGAACACGAATCCGAAATAAAATTATGCACATTCGAATAAAAGAGCGTCATAAATTCTAGAATATATAATCTCGCGATCTTACTCCCTTCTTCTCGTCTTTTCTTCTCACTCTCACTTAAAAGAGAAGGCAAAAGAAGAATGCGTGTAATTAGAACAAAGTATTTAAGTATTCTCGTTAGCCAGGAATAATTGAGCGCAGCTTCGCTAAAGCGTATTCATTCGGATCGTGGAAGAGGCAAATACAGGCGGAGGGGTCGACAGAAAGATTGACCCGGCACTCAGTGAAATTTATCGTAAGAAAGAGCCCCCAGAGTCCTCTTGGCTTTCAGGCCCTACTCGGATCCTTCGTTCGGAAAGGATTCGTCGACCCTAATTCCTGAACGCCGAATGGAAAAGGATGAAAGTCGACGACCTGTTCCATGCTTTAAGAACGGAATCGATACCTCCGTTCGCTCTCCCGATCCGGATCGTTTGAGGTTGAACGGAACCGGGTTCCGCGACGCTCCAATCTCTCGCTTGCATTCGATACCTCTCTCATTAATCTTGTGTACGTCTCGACGACGAATAGCGCACGCCCAAAGTCAACGCGACATTACGCGAATTGCTGTCGAATGAGATACAGATGTAGCTCGAAAGTTCAACGTTTCTATCTATGTTAACCAATCCCATCATCAATTTAAACTCGACATTTTGCATATTTCCGCATCCCATTTAATCTTTTTTGTTTTTCCCTTTCTCTCTCTCTCTCTCTCTCTCTCTCCCTCTCCTTTTTTTTAATTGTTTACGCGAACTAGATGCAATTCACGATTCCGATGAATCTCTTGAAACGATTAAAAAAACTAGATGACACGAATCAATCGGAAGCGACTCTGGAATAATTCTGAATGGACGATGAGGCTGCTGAATTCCGTGATTTCGCAGCGCACGTCCGTGGAGCTACATCATGAATATGTAAAACGATTGTAGGTTGTCACGTCACTGCGCAACCCGCGTGCCTTCAAAATACCCTCATCCCACTCCCGTCGTTCGACTCCTCTAACAGATTCTCCGATTATCCGGGCGGACATTTTAAATGATACCTGCTGCGAGCAAACAAATTACTCATCGGATAAAATACTGGTAATTGTCTCGGCTCATGCAACCCGGTAAACGCATCGTCATCAACATTGCCGTCGTCGCCGCAATACGCTCTTTAATTAAAAGCACCGAGCGCGTTCATTGACTCCGTAATAATCCATTCGCGGCGTTCAGGAAATGCTCGAGACGTTTAAAATGTCTCCGTGAATATTACAAACCCTCATGAAAACGTTAACGAGCGTAATATCTGCCCTTTTACATTAAAAGGTAATTTCTTGATAAAGAAAACCTGCGTTAGATTCTTTTCGCTCTTTGTATCCTATTCGCGTAACTCGCATCAAGTCAAGTGTAATATTTCTTGCTATCCCTATTGACGAGAATATTTTCTAATCTATCCCTCTCCTTGAATTATCATACAATCCTTTTATCACAATTTATTTTCCTTTTATTCTTTCTAAATAAATGGAATGAATACAACGTGTTTACGTACACGTACACACATTCAGAGTGCAAAATGAATGATACCAGCGAGAGATCCTCCCCTCGATCTTTAATTCATAGATGTGCATTCGGGTTAAGGTCTTTGTAAATTTTCACAGATTTCTGCGGAATACGTACGTGATCCTGAATGAATGAATGAACCTTATCGGCATCGATCGGCCGAGTGTCGCGAACGGAAAAGTTACATCCAGGGTTTTCAAAGAAATTTCGTGGCACGAATCACTTACGTATTCGCGCAATTTTCATAATACGTTGAGTGGCTTCGACGAGAAACATTAGTATTCAGTTGTACACTCCTTCTCTCTTTCTCTCGCCGAAAATTGTGAATAATTCCATTCGCGTTGATTGTACACGATCTGCGACATGTAAATTCAAGAAAATATCTTGCGGAAATATATTATGCGATACTTACTCCTCCTTTTTATATTATTACATGTAAGAATAAAAACTCTTCTCCTAAAAAATGAAAATATTTTTCCAGGTAGCATTTATTAATCTTCTGCGTAACACTCTCCTGTTACGTTTAAATACCGTCCTTAATTTCATGTTTAATAATGATGCAATGAACGCCTCTGTTTCGCAATTTCCGGGAAAGTTTCATACATATCTTCGTTTTACCGTTGAAAACAGTTTTATCTAAATAAACGAGGAACTCGTAATTAACAGAAAAAAGGAAAAAAATATGAAAAGTCGAACAGAATTATTCACATTTTTTTAAAGCGAAAGAACAAATGTATCAAGCTCGCAATTCAATTGCTTATATTGACGAAGATCAGATACATTTCAATGATTCTTGAAAACATTCAGACTGGAATTTTAAAAGCATTTCAATTATACGAATTAAATATCTCTTCTCTTTGATACAGCTATAGAGAATCACAAACATTTTGAGTGTAAATAGACTTATGTCCATTTCTACAAATGTGGATTAACTTTGATCTTGCCATGATTAATTTACTCTTTATCCTTTTTAGTTTTATGAACTGGAAAATAGTAACAGAGTAAATTAAACCTAGATTAAAGTTAATCTACATTGGTAGAAATGGATATTAGTTAAAGTGCGTAATAAATTAGGCAGCATCATTAACACATTAATCGATTTTGCGTCTATCAGGATTTGACTGTCGTTTTCTCACAGACAGATTGAAAATACGGCTATTCTAAAGATCCCAAAGTAAGAAATTGGACACTATTTGGTCCGCCATATGTTGCAGGACTTGCTGAAGACTTATTCTTTATTAATCGTAGACGTCGCAAGCTTGTTGTCAGTCAATCCAATGCGTCAATTTTAAGAATCCTCTACATAAAAGTCGTAGATGATCGTGAAGTCTTAAGTTGTAGGAAACTAACCAATCACAATCAAATATAAAGAGAATTAGAAGTATACTCAATTTGAATTGGTCAGTTTCCTACAACTCAAGACTCCACGACCGTCTACGAAGGGTCTTCTATATAGAGAATACCTTTAAAGTTGCACAATGCTTGCGACATCACGATACGACCAATGTAGATTAGACTTAAAATAGAATGAGGTTATACATGAGAATAAGATATTCATCTCATTTTATCTTACGTATTTATCTTAAAGCGGGTCTTGAAAAATGAATATGGCGGATCAATTAGAAGTTGTTTAAACTGTGTCCAGTCTCTTACTTGAGGATCTCTAGATTATTCAGGAATAATTTTGTTCTGAAACATGAGTTGGTAAATTTCAAAATGGAGTCAAAACCGAAAGAGACGCGGCTTACGTTCTAGAAACGACCACGATACGACCAATGTAGATTAGATTTAAAATAGAATGAAGTTATACATGAGATAGAATAAGATATTCACGTATCTCATTTTATCTTACGTATTTATCTTAAAGCGGGTCTTGAAAAATGAATATGGCGGACCAATTAGAAGTTGTTTAAACTGTGTCCAGTCTCTTACTTGAGGATCTCTAGATTATTCAGGAATAATTTTGTTCTGAAACATGAGTTGGTAAATTTCAAAATGGAGTCAAAACCGAAAGAGACGTGGCTTACGTTCTAGAAACGACCATGATACGACCAATGTAGATTAGATTTAAAATAGAATGAAGTTATACACGAGATAGAATAAGATATTCACGTATCTCATTTTATCTTACGTATTTATCTTAAAGCGGGTCTTGAAAAATGAATATGGCGGACCAATTAGAAGTTGTTTAAACTGTGTCCAGTCTCTTACTTGAGGATCTCTAGATTATTCAGGAATAATTTTGTTCTGAAACATGAGTTGGTAAATTTCAAAATGGAGTCAAAACCGAAAGAGACGCGGCTTATGTTCTAGAAACGACCATAAGCATCTCTCTGCGGTGTCCGCCAAGGATAAACTACCCCTTCGCTGACTTCTACGGGCGATATATAATATCCGGATCTCTCTGCATTTGGTTCCTGGCGAAAGTTGCTGCATAAATTTATACTCTTGGCGGTGAGCTGGCTAGGCTGCGGAAAAATCGTAACTTTCCGACGGTACTCGCCAGTTTTTTGTCGCCCGGTTCTACCGGGGCGCAGCCAACTTTCAGCGTACGTTTCTCGCTGTCTTCTTACTCAAGTCGTACCCTTCATCCTCGTTTCGAAAATCCCCGCGTGAATCATCGTGCTGGATAGCGTAAAACGCACATTGTGCATACAGGCGCGCCTCGCGAAAGTGTTTTGTGCATGAATGAGAATCAAAAATTGTTCGACTGTAATCGAGAATTCAACGACTGATGAAAATTTTAAACAAATAAAAAAAAAAGATTTTAAGCGGCTAGATGAATTATTATCGTTTGCGGTTCGTTGAATTGTTGAGTGAAACATCGCGAAACATCGATATATTTGTAATTGACAAAAGTTGCTAAAAGTTGCTAAACTTTGCGTACATTTAAACGTAATCGGTGATACCAGCTGTAAATTGACGAGGATATTTTGCCTCTGGTTTATTGAGATTCGATAAAGGGAATTAATATTTGATTTCTATATCCAATCAAATAAAAATTGCAATAGCCGATACAATGCTACGCGATGTAATTTGATAAAATCTTATTAAAAACATTATATTAAAGTAATTTCAATTGTATATAACATTTCAATAATGAATCGTGTAACAGGTATCTTTTTTGAGACTGCACAATTCATGTTGCGCAAACGCGAAAAATAATATTTCCTATTCCATTTTTAATTTTCAAGTTTCTCACTCGTTTCTCGTCTCTCTCGCGGGCAAAAGCCCAAAGAAGCGTAACTAAGTACCGTAACGAGTTAATTAAGTCACTTGGTAACCTTAGTAAATTCGGAACTTGCATTCAAAGGTCGTTCGTCTCCTCTCTTGTAGCAAATGATAGAAGTATACTATGAAGTTTGATAATTAACTCGGAACTTTGAACAATGCTTGACAATATGAAGTACAGACTTTAATTCCATCACCATCCGACGCTATCGTCAACAACTGTAGAACAATTATCTCGATAACAAAATCGCCAAAGGGTGTCGAAGTATCATTTACGGTGTCTTTTCTACATAAAGAGAAAATCATAGAAATGCAGATATCGCAGTGTTGACTCATTAGCTATCATGGTTCTCATTTGTGAATCAACAACTTTTTATTCTATATCATTAATTATTTTTACATAAAAATATTATTTTTACATAAAAATTTAATTAAGTAAAAATAAAAATCTGTTAATTAGTCAGTTATTAATGTCAATCGATAAATAACGATTGGACGGTACAGCAGTTACAACAATGCACGATGATCGGATATGATCGAAGACGCTTCCGATCTCTGAACGTTTTCCAGATAAACCTGCGCGATTGCTATAAGACATATTTTCCTGTGGATCCAATTCCAAGTGAGAGAGAACAGGCGGAAGTGCTTGAACCTGTGCAGCGACTGCGAGGTAATCGTATAATTTCCAACTTTTCCCCTTGGCGTTCTGGTTTCCCCGTGGCTTTGTTTCCCCGCATACGCTTTCCACGCGTTTCTTTGATGCCGAGCGCTTACGCCACATTTCGAAATAGAAGGCGGTCTCGGAATATCTTCTTCTCTCCATCTTTTTTTCCCTCCGGTCTTTTCTCCTTTTTCCTCTTCTCGTTCTATGTCCGCGGTGGAAACATTCCGCGGTGTTTCGCGCGCGCGTACACCGCACACCGACGGTGTGGATTTGCATCCTCAAAATATAATTCCTCCAGAGTGGCGAGGGTTTATTGTGCTCGCATAAATACTACCCGTCAGACAATTCGCGCAAACGAGCGCCACGAGCTCGCTACGGTTTCAGGTACAGGCAATAACCCACGCTGTGCATATCCGCGTACCTCCGAATCTCTTGTTTACCCACCAAAATCTTGACGTAAGATTCACGATTACAACGACACGACAAAAATTTTTCGGTTGGTCGGTCGCTCGCACCGAGATAATCTCTCTTGAAATAAAGAAGTCTCGGATGCACTGCAACGCGATGAAAATAAGATCCGCTGCAGCATTAACACTCCACCGACAATGTTGAATATTAAAGTCGATTTTTTTATTGTGAAAATTGTAATAGATAAATTTGAATCTATAAAAAGTAAAATATAATCCAACTTTTATGAAAATAAAATTCATTATAGTTTTTACAAGTAAGGATTTTTTTCAGATTTTTATACACAATGGTCCATTTTAATCTTAAACTTCTTAAATTAAGATAAAAAAATTTTAGACAAAAGTTGCTTAGGTACTAGATGATGATGATGATGATGATGATGATGATGATGATGATGATGACTTTAACTGACATATTCTCAAATTCTTCTTTTCTTCACCTTAAGTTTAATTGCTTTAAGACTAAGCGTTAACTTCAAGCTCCCATAGCTTGTAAAGCTTTTAATAAAAAAAAATACTTTATTATAATGTTTCAAAAAGCATGAAATCAGCTACATGAATATGAAATAAAAATGAAAGTTTCAATCTAAAATATTTTAGGTCACCTTGATCTCACTGAGAGAAAGGATTTTGTTAATTTAACAAGCCATCAATACCTTTAATAAGTAACTGGTAAATATATGACAACAAATTTGGTTTGTTATGATCGCTGCTAGTCTGCTGTACCAATCAATTACTAATAACAAAAGCAAATTGTATAGGATCCTATCTTTTAGATAGACTTTAGGTTCGTTTATATAGAAATCGTAAATAATCGTGGAAGTCTTAAGTCGTAGGAAACTGATCAATCATAAATATAGAGAGAATACTTGATTAGAATCGGTCAATTTCTTATGATTTGAGATCCTGACCTACATGTAACAAATGTCTACGACATTTATTATAATATTTGTACATGAGTCTCTTATTTACAAACGATATTATTGATTATTTGTTACATTGACGAATGAGAAATAATTAATTTGCAGTAGTAACTAATTAATTTTTTTTAACAAATATCATATTTGTTTTTTCTTGATTTGTTCCTATAACAAAATTATTTTTTTCCGTGCTGATTTTTGAGGACATCTTAGGGCGGTATTTATAGTTCGATCTTATTTCAAGATTGTTTTAAGTAATGTCTTAAGACGCTAATACGGCCCTCTGATTGATTCGTGACTTCTTAAGAGTCTACTTAAGACAGTCTTAAATATAAGATCTGACTATGAATACCTTTACGGTCAACCATCTTCTTTCCCTCTAGTAACTAAGCAACTTTTATCTGAAACATTTTTGAGATATTCTGGATTGATTAAAATGAATTTTCCTGGTGTAGTTTAAATTTTCGAATCTTCTAACTATAGTCCGGAACAATATAAAAATCTGCACTGAAGTTCAAAAATTCGAAAATTTAAAGGTTGACGAAAAGTTAATTACTAAAAAATAACACGTGTACTTTACACTTTTCATCGACGTTCATTGCGGTCCAAATCTCTTATAAATATATATAGCGACGAGCGAGATTCGCCGAGATTCGCACGTGTATTGGATTTTGGGTGTTTGTTCAAGGTTTAACGAAACAAAAGCCGTAAGTAGAGATACAGGACATACAACGTCTCGGCTCGTCTCGTCTGTCGGGATAAGTAGCGGAAGAACAGAAGAGAAACGGCGGCGTGCAAAATGGGGAGGAAAAAATCACTTTCCGGGGCGGTGTCATCGCCGAGGAGAATGCCGGTATCTCCGTTCTCATATCCTTCGTCTCTCAGTGCTAGGACGCAAGCAATTTCTCATTTTCCTCAAGCTTATTTCACCGTCGAGAGAACGATGCGGATAGATCACGATCGACGGATTTACTCCCATCCGTCATGTCGTCCGATGCTTCTCTTCTTCTCTGCCTCTCCTTTTTTTTTTTAATCGCAGCCTCATGCCTTCGATCTCTTGCAGTGGAACACAGAGCGACAAGTTCGGCGTAGATTCGTATGATACTTTTATATCGAGGTCCCCGTATGTGTGTCCCGTAAATCTGTCAGCCGCAAAGGTGCTTCTCGCGATTCGAATCGCATAGATCGGCACGGCGTGAAAATCGTTGTCGAGAACTCGCTATTGTCCGGCGCGCGGCTCCCTTTATTCTGTCGCTCTCGTCGCGCTCGTCGTCTACTCGTTTCCCTGCATGAGAGGTCCGCTGAGAGCGATCGCGCGTCGGTATCTCGATATTGTCTGCTCATCCTTTACCGCCGACGATCGGCCGTTTGATGGATTGCGACGTGAAGTGGCGGCAGTCTGTCTCTCCTTTTAGTTGCCTTTATCGTCGTAATTTATAGCGCGCGTATTGCTCCACCGTACCTGGAAGACAAACTGCACGGAACACCGGCGACAATGCACAATGGTACACAACCTAAACAGACAATCAAACGCTCCGGATGTCTTTTTCTCTTCCTCTCCTCGCGTAAAAAAATCTAGCGTAGAAAATCTAGCAACTCCCTTAATGCATATCACACTACGCATTGGAGATTGAGGATTGCGAATTGAAGACTAATCAGATAATTTTAACTCTTATCCTACTAAGGCCCGATTTCACAATATATGGTTAAGATAACCAAGAAATTCATGAATGAATTTCATTGATGAATCTGTTGGTAAATTTGAATCTTTAGGTAACTATTATATATATATTGTGAATATATATTGTGAAAACGGGCCTAAGGGGGATCACTAGTTACCAAGCGATTCCTGTAAACGATTCATGTAAGTTTCGATAATTATAAATTATACTACATTTTATTATTTTCCAAAATGAAGTGCCAATATTTATTCTAGAAAGTTGAAAGTATATATTGATGAATTTTTAGAAATTTTTTTTAATCATTCTGAATAGGTGAAAAAAAAAAGATAGATTCTAGTGCCTCTGTTAGTATAGATGAGGCACCAAATTGTACCTAGCAGGGTAAGAGTTAATTTTCATCCATTTCGTTCTAATTGGCTGAATTCTAATCCTCAGTCTCCAATGCGTGTGTAACACGAGTATAAGACGTACTGAAATCATGTTAGCGACTTCAGATATCTCGTTTCAGATTACAAATAACGCTTGTGCAATAATTTCTGTGCGGTACTTATCTCACAGTAATTAGTGTGTAACGTAGTAATTTCGGGTTCTTACAATGTCATATCACGTACCAAGTCTTAAAAGGCAATGCCGCCTAACTCGCGACTCTGAATAATTTCGTGGAGTGGTCGCTACGTCGGGAGAAAATGAAGAAAAAAGGAGAAAAAGAATAGGAATGGGGTGAGCAAAGGGTGAAGAGGAAGCAAAAGCGGAGATTTAAAAGGAGGAAAAGGGAGAGAAAGAAAGAGTGTCCCGAAGATGCTCTTGAGACTAGCCATTCTAGGGCAGCGCGACGATTTCCGGATGATTATTCTCTCCATGGCTCGGTTTTTCACGAAGGGTACCTATTACGAGCCCATAAGCCGACTGAAACGCTTAAAAAGAGGCCTGCTTCCACGAGATTAAGATCAAAGAAAGTGGCTCGCAGGGCCACCGCTGCTATTACTGCTGTTGGAGCAACGACATGGTTGAGACCGAACGAAGCGATGCTTCTGAAAGGTAGCATTAACCGAGAAAAGACAGTTGGTTCTGCAGCCAACACTTGCTTGCGAGCTAATGACGATGAATTAAAATAAAGCTGGCGCGTCTTAATGAGATAAACTGTTTCCAGAAGAAAAGGTTACTAATTCAATATCTTGAATTCGATATCTTGAAATTGCAATATATAGTTTGCAGAAATTCAAGATATTGGATTTTTGCTCGAAAGAAAAATGTAATTTCTATTATAAATTTATAACAATTACAATTTTCTGCTTCAATAATAGATTGCAGATTAATATCTATTGAATATTTTCATTACGTGATATTTTCATTATCGAAAATGTCAGTTAATTCTTCGGTATCATTCTCATTATGTATTATTCGAATTTTATTTTATTTTATATGCTTTTTAAATAAAGATACAAGGAATATGTTCATTTTCATGTGGTATTTTTATC
>NW_017259246.1:83749-90506 GCF_001594045.1 Atta colombica
TAACTTATTTTTTGAGGAATATAACCTTTATTTAGTATGATTGAAAGATTAATCCTAATTTTTTACATGTCAAAAATGACGGTATATAAGTTCCTTTTTGAAATAAGAAAATTGGCGAAATTCTTGCATGTTTTACAAAATGATCGTGAAATACCGAAAGTATTTAAATAGTCGAGATGTTTTTGAAGCAAATACCTTCAGTGCTCTTTCGATCGGAAATCGAAAAAGGAATCTTCTTTGACGGTGAGATTGCTCGAAATCGCGTGGCAGCTCCTTTAACTCTCGAACCATCAGAGAAGTTCCAATATGGCGCAGAGAACGTGGAGGTTGAATAAAGGGATAGGATCTAGCTCTATTTATAGGTACTTCCGTTTCCGGTTACTGTGTGAATGCAAAAAGTTAGACGCGGACTCGCGTAGGTCTTTTGGAATGTACCGTTCTTAAAAGTACTCCTCTCCTCCCCTCGATAAACCCCAAAGGTTACGTATGTATTCCTTTGTTCGGGATTCGACCTTTATCGGAGCGGACTTCCACGGGATCGTTTCATCGATCCCCGATCCTCTTTTCCGGTAAGTAAAGAAACGTCGTCCCGCTATTGTTTGCGAAGGGATCACCGTTATCGTTGTCGGGAATAAAAAAGTAATATCACGAGTTTGAAGAACGGAGGAAAGAAAAAAAAGTTTCCGTAAATTCGTCGGAGGTGTCAATGATGCTGGCCCCGCAATGACATTCTCCTTCTTGGGATGAGATCCTCCGACATAGTTCTACATGCAGTGTGTGCATGCGTCAGTCGTCGAAAATAGGAGTGTTATCTTTCCCTTCGAACATCGTCTAAATGATTTTCGAGAGAAGATAACGACGAAGCTTCGTAGAGAAGCTTCGTAACAGGAAATTTGCAGCATCGTAATATATAAATACTTCTGTATATCGCAACGAATTCATTTTTCCTCTTATTACGTTATTTATTTTACATTTGCCATTGTACTAAAATGTATGTTCACTGAAATTGATACTTTCATTTTATTGATATCTTCAATCAAAACCTAAAATAAATTCCTGTCAATTGTTTATCAATTTAATTACTCTAATTCTGTTAGGATTGAGTTTTAAGATTGAAAATTAAATTCGACGCGCAGTGCCGATATGTGGTATATAAATTGACACCGAATTATTTAAGCATTATATTCAGCTGTTTAGGACTAAAATAAATTGTTCCAAGCTCGCAAGTTTGCTTGCGAACGAACGTAGGCCAGAAAGGCGAGAGGTACTCGCAATATAAATACATATTTTGTCGAGATAAATCATAACGTTGGAGCTTCGATTATACCGGTAGATTAATATCACCTATGTGAAACCAGTGAAAGAGTAATCACCTGTCACCGGCACCGTTCGTGAGCGACGGTTTGTAAAACACCTCCGCAAAGTTTGCGAATGCGAACTCGAACGGTATATGTATGTACTGCTGCCATCGCCGCCACCCCGTCGCACGAGGGATGCTTTATAGTCCGTGACAGGGGAAGTGGAAAGAGCGAATCAGCGAAAATAGAGGTAGTAGCTAGATATCGAGGAATGAGCGCCGCTGATACGCGCTCTCGGTTCTCGCGCGGTTTCGGGATATCCTGCAATAAAACCGAACGATCGCTCGGATGAGGGTGGCCAATCCGGCTACGGAAGGTTGCCCAACGTGGAGCACCGGAGAGCATTGAAAATAATTACCGGTGATCCGATACACCAGCTATCGTTCGCAGAGGAACTTTCGAACGGTCGGTTGCAGCGGCGACTATATCCAGCAAAAACACAGCTGCCATCGACGTCATAATCGATGTTCATTGCGAAACCATCCTATCTCCCTCTCTCTCTCTCTCTCTCTCTCTCTCTCTCTCTCTCTCTCTCTCTCTCCTTCTGTCCACATTTCGTTATCTTGCGGCTTACGATCGTGTATTACAGGAAGTGATGATAAGGCTGAGAGAATATCTCACCTAAGTATCAAATGATTTCCATGATTTAAGGCCCAGTTTTCTGGGCTATCTGGTTAACTCGTGGTTTACATTTATACGTCAATTCTAAAATCGTAAGGTTCATAACATATTTTCGCAAGAATAAATGCTTATAACTTTATGCATTATCTTTATAAACAGCTTCTTGTTAGCCATAAGTTTTATGAGAAATCGTAGATATTTACGAATTATACGTCTTACGATAATATATACAGAATTACAATATCAATCATAAGTTTTTACGATTTTTACGAGCCTTACGATTCTACTTACAAATGACCCATTAATCTTAATTTGATAATCAATTTAAATAAAAATTGTATTTTTTTTTTAAGTGTGATTAAATTAATGTGATTTTTGTAGTAGCAATTTTAAAAATTAGCTTTAATAATTATATTCTTTAATAATTATACACTACAAATCATCAGTTATAGCTAGTTATATAATTATAGCTAAAAAAAATACATTTTATATCATCAGAATAAATCTATCCATAAGTTAAACGGAAAATAAAAAACCAGGAGTAAGCGACATACTCCTAACCACGCAAGTAATATGGTCTCGTAAAATATATAGCCAATATACGTGACAAACCTGTCTATTAATTCGATCGTTAATAAACAACACGATCGGATGGCACGCGATCGTGCCTGTAAGATTCACGGTGACTCGCGCGAGGCGGGCGGAAATTATATCGTATCGTGCCGCGACTACAGGAGCGTCGATTCCTGCGAACGAATCCGAAAGCATTTTCTCGAAATGTCCGCGCTAATAATATATCTATCGTTGGCACTGGTCTTCGTACAAAACGTCGGTGCCGTGTGTAATCATTCTTTACGAGAACATCGTGTCCATTAAGCGCACCGGCTTCTCTTCCTCGTTTATGCCCGAGACGTTTATCGCGAGCACGCGAGCGCCGTATTTCTTTCCGGAGCACACTCGAAACGTTGTCCTACGGCTACAGATACATTCCTAAGGCTCATTTAATTTCGTTCACATAGCGCCGTTTATTTCGCCGCCGTCGTGTCGCCGACGCTTCGCGACGTCTCCTCCTTCTCTTCCCTTACCTTCTCTCATTCTTTTTTCTCTTTTTCCCGCTGCTTCTTTTATCGATCGATAGAAAATGTAATCGAAAATGGAAGGACAGGAGAAAGGGTTTCGAATGCCCTCCCTTGTCTCTCTTTTTCTCTCTTCGCACCTGCATCTCGGCTATGCGGCAATCCATAACTCCTCGGTAGTGCAATTCGGTCGATTCTCTGAATACGTAATTGTCCCTTCCTATACGATGTCATCTACATTTCCTCGTTGGACTTGCCCCCTTGTATCTTTCTCTTTTTCTCGTTTTCTGCCTCGCCGTGCGTTCTCTTCATCCCGTGGCGTGGCGGTACCTCGTGCCGCCAATGTATCATCGATATTACATCGCATAGGTGCCGCCCTGACCTCAATAACTCGTCAATAGATAGAACGATAGATAGATACGTGATATCGTGATGCAAGGTGGCTTCTTAGTGCCTATGAAAATTGTCTGCGTGAATATAAAAAGAGCCGAACAATGCCGAATAATTTATTATGCATATTATAGCCCCCATAGAGCTTTATATTCCGATCGTTCTCCAACATAAAAATTGTTTTCAAAGATATGCGAGATACATAAATACATGCGTCGTATTTATTTTTTATTGCGTAAAAATTTTGAATCAATTATCGTATTGGAACTGTATTTATTACGCACACGTACCTACGACTGGTGATAACGACAATTAACAAAATCGGCGCAGAAGGAATATCATGAAAATTAGAAACCCTCTAATAAGAAGCTGAATATGAGAAAGTTACCTTTCATTGATCCGCCATAAATAATTTTAATAATTCTTAAGAGAGAAATAGATAGAATAGAACGGGAAAAAAAGAAATAGTAAATGTACTCTCTAAATTTCTTGGAGGGAAATCTCACTTTAAAGAATGAAATCTCATTCTTAAAAACAATTGACAATTGAGTTCACTCTTTTTTTACGCTAGGTCAATTGTCACTCTTCGTCACTCTTTAGCATTAGATTTCATCTCAAAGGTTTTAGAGGGTAAAGTCGTGAGTATTGGATTACGGATAAAGATGGGGAATTTACCGGAAAATTGTTCATTATTAGCCGCCGGCAATACGTACATTGCTCTAACCCGGAAGACTATGAAGCTGCGCGTGTATCTTAGGATTAATCATCACTCCAATCCTCGGGCGTGGAGACGATTTGCATAATTACTCGGGTTAGGGCAAGGTAGACGGGAGCCAATTGTCGGCGCCGACCTTACGTGAAAGTACATGCATCATGTATCACATAATTCTGACACTTACATAATATCGTGAATTATCTAACTGAAAATTCATTGAATCGATAAATTCAAATTGATTTCATTTAATTAATTTATTATTATGCATTACATTAAAAAGGATGAGTAAAATTCAATAGCATTTAATTATTGCCTTTCCTCTTGTGTCTTGCCTTTTGTTGACAATAAATATTCTAATAACTATTTATAATATTTGCGCAATAACTATAATAAATTAAAAATCTATAATAAATTTTTAAAAAATTGAATAATGAAAACCAATTGAATAGTGAAAAAAAAGGTATTAATTCAAAAAATTAATAAAAGAGTGATCTATCGATCTGAAAATTTATTTCGGAATTAATGAAATACAATATCTAATAAGTTATGTGTATAATTTAATAAAAAGTTTCAATTAATTGTAGTTGAGAAATATGACACAACATATTTGTATTAATAATACATAATCTTTTTTCAAATATTGCTAAAATATATATAAATCATGAAAATAAACCGCGCGTTGTGCTTTAATAATGAAGATGAATTGAAAATAAAACGTGATATACTAAATGTATACAACAAAGAATTCGATGAAATTGCAGTTTCCAGTACAGTAAAAAAATAGTGATTTTTTAATGATAATGACTTAATGGCAAAGGTTTACATTAGAAAAGCTTTTCGTTTACATATAAGCGTACGCGTTTAAATCTTAATATAGACGATTGCATTTCTGGAATATATCCATAGAGATTCGTAAATATCAAGTTACGAGCGTGTAAAGACCATGATTCCTCGAGGGATTGTTCATTATTAGCAGCTACCGACCGGTTTGTTGGCAACAAAATACCATGAAGCTACATCGACTTATATGCAGTTTATTATGTTTTCATGATTGATTATCTATTGGATACTAATGGTATAAACATAATGTGATACACAAATAAAAATATACAGATTCAATATTTTTATGCAGTAAAATATTGCAATTAAGAAAAATACATAAAAATATTTAACGGACATATTTAACAGGCATTTATAATCTATAATTGTTCTATTGAATTAATATATTAATATATTAATTGAAAATACAAGATACTCTTCTTGCCAAGTCAGAGTAACTCTGATGAAAGGCTCGTTAATAAAATTAATATCACTAATATCGCTCCCAGTATGAACATTAATGCTAAGAGGAGCAGCACATCCATCATTCCGAATATCCCTCTTTCGTAAGCGATTGTTGCAATTCCTGGGTTTCAGCGGGAATAGCATCCTTAGATTTTGGCGAAACAATTCGCACAGGATTCCACGCAATAGGAACTCCCGGATTGCCGCAGTGCCCCGCCGGTCCGTAAACTTCGCGCTTGCGGGGAAATAAAGACCGCAGATATCTCGCGTGGGAATCGTTCGTTATTAGCCGGCAGGCAATAAGTTTTCCTTATTGCCGCGTAAACGATGCACTCGGTGGCCGCGCGAGCGCGGCGCTGCCGCAAAGGGAGAGTTTAAGGATAGCGCTCGGAAGAGCGTTAAAACGGCCATAGACGAGGCGGAAAGAGGGTGAGAGAGAGAGAGAGAGAGAGAGAGAGAGAGAGAGGAGAGGAACGATTGGAGCAGGTAATATACAGACACCATTTTTAAAGTTAAGCATCGCCACGCAATGCGATTTAAATGGAGATGGACGAGGTCCCATTCGCGAAGGTGGACCGAATCCGTGTGCATTCTCTATTTTTTCTGCCCATCTACCTTTCCCCTCATTGTCCATTTCAGACTGGCTTAAATCTAACGCCAGTCGAGGCGGAATTTAATTTGGTCTTCCCTTTCAATTTCTTGTTTCTAGTCGAATATTCCTCAGTTACGATAAAATTATTCGCATTATTAATTTGATATAATAAACATCGACATAATCCTTTACTCATTCTCTTTCTGTCCCTCTTTTTTCTATCTATCTTGTCCTATCGTGATATATTCGCAGTCGTTTCGCAGAATCCCGTTTCACCGACCTGGTTATTTCTCATCCAGCTCTCGTGTAGTCAGACACGAAAGACAGCAATATATATAAATAAATATATATAAATGTAGGAAGACAGCAATGGCTCTCCGCTCGGTCGTAACAACTCTTCTACAGATCCGGTTCATGTAAAGCTTTCGCTCTTCTTCCTCGAGCGATAGGGAAAGCCATTTTATGCGGATATTTAAGGGACGGTGCGCACCATCTCTCATACCATATCTCCTCGAATCACCGAGTCATACTGTTCGAGCTATTCATGTACGATGCACACACGGTGGTAACGCGCTTCCGCCACGCATTAAAGCGCCCTTTTGAAATTTCGCCGCAGTGAAAACGCAGCCAAAGAAATGATTGGGATTTATTGGTTGTATAATTTGGAAGCGCGCACCGCGTTTATTTTCCGGTTATTCGCTCCGTAATAGCTAGCTAAAAA
>NW_017259246.1:90606-119914 GCF_001594045.1 Atta colombica
CGGCGCAAATGTCTGACTTTAATGCGTTTCTAAATTTTAACGGTAGCGCCGCGTCGGTTTTATTTTATATGTTTATTCCTTTCATCTTTCCGACGCATTCTCCACCCCCCTCCCCTCCTCCCTCAATAACTGGCACTGGTAAACTGCGCAACGCGATGTAAAATCGAACGTGACAATTATTCGCTAAATGCGAGATTATGATACATAGCGCGCGGCGCTTCATTACAGAACAGCGTTTATATCCCCGGCACTCTACCGCGCTCTTACTCAGCGAGTTGTTATAATTTACCGGTCGACGTGTCGCTACATCAGCGATGCGTGCACACGCGTATTGTTGCACAAGTGACACAGTGACGTGATGCGCCTGAATAAATGGCTGCAGATAGAAACTGATAGAGAATCTGGACCCCCCCCCTCTCCCCCTCCCCCACCCTAGCCGTACGCGAGCAAAACCGACATTTGCAAATGCTTATTAATTAGGCATTCATCGGTCTAATGGCGGAACGCGCCGGCCTTTGATGTGGCGCTAATAATTACACGCAATTAGATACTATTAAGGGTCAATATGCACACCTTTATATGCACTTTGCGGCTGTACGATCCCTTTGGCGTACTAAATCTACGATACCACGAATAAACAGCCTTTATCCCGCGGTGCATTATAAGCTTGTTCCGACATACGTTGTCCACGTTGATATATCATGTAATTTTCAAAGAATAATTATACGAAGTTTAAAGACCTTCAGTTAAAACAGCACCGCAATCTTCCGATCTCTAATTAAATAGATAAATAAAACCGTCGCATTACGTATTTACGTATTATTAAGAGAAACATTGATTAAAAGCATAGTTCTTGTTCACGACCAACAGTATTGTAATTCGATCGATTCGTGCAATATAACATGTTATTGCCTACGGTCACGGGATATAATCTTCCTCTATTCTAACTCCGTATTTTCAACCTTGTCTCGCCATAAGTACACATTCGCAATCGATGTACAATCCACTCCTATAGATACTAACATGGTTTCGTCATTCCCCACACATGTTCGATGATTTTTTATTTTTTATTTTTTATTTCTTTTTATTTAACATTCTTCGTCCGTAGATTTACACGCAGCAATCGTAGATACACTCCAAAATATTAGTGGATTTAACATGCGATGTCAATATAATTTTCATTGTATTGGTGTTAACACCGTTTTTAATATCTTAGTTTTAATTAATTGTTTTTGTATCTTAATCTTACTCTCTTAATTCTTTAAAGTGAAATTTCACTGTAAAGAGTCTTGATAAAGAACTGGGTAAATTTTCGATCTTTAGGAGTGAGATTTCACTCCTCAAAGTGAGATTCACTCGAAGTTTTAGAGAGTACTTAATAGTATCTACTTAATGTATCTCACTTTAGAGAGTACTTAATAGAATTTCACTATGTTATATCACCATAATAGTATTGATATTAACACTAACACGATGAGAATTATACGAACACCGCATGATGTTAAATCCATATCGATATTTTTAGGAGTGTACGCAATAAGCGGGCACGATTGCGGCCGCATCCATAATCCGTCTGTCGGTCGTCCCGCGCGGCTGGAACATCCGGTAAAACGTCCTGTCGCACTATTTCCGCACGATCAGCGGCGCGAGGGAAAGGACGAGGAAGAGAGAGATTCACAATCGGAATGATCTCCGGCGTGTCAACCAGCGCGGCGCGGTGCGGAGACGGCGGTCGACGCCGCAAGCGTCAGACCGCAGCACTGTCAACGTGCGTAATTAATCCACATTTCAGCGGGCCCGGCACACCCCCGACAGCAGCCTAAGATTTACCGCAATCCAATTTTACATCTGTCCGTTAGAGCTCGCGACCTCGGATGCTCTGCGATGAACGATGAAACTGGCGTCAGTTTGATAATAATTACCCGTCGTCAATTTCTTTCGCTCTTTTTCTTATTCATGTTTCTGTAATTCATGTTTCGATGTTCAATTCCTCTGGAGATACGTCAAGTCACATCGTCGATTTCGGTACAAGCACGAAACACGTCTTTGATATGCCGACGGTGAGATGAGACGACCGCGAGATGGACTCGAAATCGAGTTGGACGAGTTCTGGATTTAATCGTGCACGTCCTGAATTTTAATGAAACACCGCTACTACTCTTCCCGTAGTCGAGATATAGCTATTTACGTTGCTATAACGATACACGTCTTGGGTGACTGACGTGTGTATCTCGTAAACTGCATCTCAATTCAGACTCGTTAAGATCCGAGTTGAATCGTGGATTTATTTTCACTTCCACGCGGATTCCTCACGTTGACGTTGCAATGCAATATTGTCGCACGTAATTTGCACATGCAATACGTGTGTAAACGTTATGCCTTTGGTCTTGCACGATGCTGAAATTTAGACTTTACGCACGTACCGTACGCGAATGCGATATATAGGACGTTAACGACTTTCATCTTCTGCATGTAACAAGCTCTACACATCCGTGCTATATGCGTTATCGTCGACGGTCGGCTTGAAGCCGTGTACATTGGACGGGAGTGAGCGCACTTAATGCCATTCGAAGCCAGCAATTTCGTACGAACACGCGTTCTTCGTAAACGTCCGCGAAGCAGCGTACTATAGCAATTTAGGAACATTCGTTCCTTTGATGCACAATGGCATCCTTTAGATCAGATTTACACGCAACAGCACAATAAGAAGAGTTAGGTTTACTCCTATACAATATTGGAGTCGCTCAACGTTTTTAGAGGCTGCGCACAATCAAAGCAGGAAAAGTAACAGAACAGAGAACAGAACAAGACCTACTCAGGAACTGTATATTGTTTGTTCACAGTACATTGTTTCTGATGGATTAAAATTCTTATTCTCTGTTTCTTATTCACTATTCCTTATACAAATGTGCGAATCGCTACACTGCACTGCTACAGCGAATTGTGCACGCACTTGTGCATATTAATGATACACTTCTAATGATTTAATCTGAATGTAAAGTGAAATGCAAATATTTTGAATCATAAGATACATATTTTACTTAATAGCACAATGAAATGTATTGAGGCTTTAACCCATATTTATATTTATATTAAACACACATATCTTTACGTTAATTTATGTATGATTTTAATTTATGCCAGTGAACATTAAGTGCGTCCAATTAAATTTATATCAAATTATATCCAATTCGAGTTATTTTTAATCATTTCTATAAGTTCCACTCTTTCTGCTCAATCTATATATCATTAATTTAACTAAAACAATACAGTTAAACAATTGAACTCAAGAAAAATTTATTATATTAAATTTATTATTATATTATTTATTATTATATTAAATTTCAAAGTTTTTTTGTCTACTTTTAATTTATTATTTACTAAGTGCATACATTCATATGGACATTGTCTACTTTTAAATCAATCATAGAAATGGATCAATTTACATTTTCACACACGTAAAAATTAAAAATAACGAAATGTCATTTAATTCTAGAGATTGGGTTATTATTGCTTTTTAATATTTAATAGTGTACAACAGTGGAAATTACAATATTCGTCAATCAGTTTTTTTCTATTTAAATAAAGTTATCACAGAGTTATGATTAAATTTACAACACCAGGCAAGAGCCAACTTTGATAACTTCGCTCTTATAGGTTGTTCACACACAACTAACAACATGGTCAATGGATGGCCATCAAAATCAAAGGTGTAGACACAGAGTGAACTTACTGTTCTTACTTATACTGTGGCGGTGCAGCAGTCAGTGCTAACTAGCGACTGTGACCCTAACATTCTCAAGATACGTTGCGAGATATATAATAACATGTTACTAATAAAAAAATCCTCTCTCCGTACTTCTCATAGTCTATATAACTTGTATATTCTTAGAGGGTTCTATCTATTTGTCTGTCAATATCTTTACTCAATAATTCCGCTATGCGTAAAGAATAGTATGAAATAATGTTATTCACACAGCCCATCCAAAAGACAAATAATATTTATACGTCACTGAAAAAAACTTGATGTACCTTAATACATATTTCCGTGATAGTACTAAGTAAATATTTATACTAAATATAAATAAATATTTACAACAAATGATAATTACATCAAATTAATAGTTCTACCAAATGTATATAAATATATATAAATGTATATATATATTTTAAGATTAATTTGGGAAATTTGGGGGATTATTAATATTTTAGATCGATTGCGTTGAAAATCCAGCAACCATATGGCACGCAATTATCATTTCGGAAATTAAATCATTTATATGAATATATATATAATAGTTCAATATCTTAACATTCAGACCGTAGGCGCTTCATATTTAAAGTATTTAACATAAACGGTCTTGTTTCTAATTTTATTGTTTATAAATATATTTTATTTATTAAATATTTACTTCAAATTATTCAAATATTTATTAGAATATTCACGTATTTATTATAAAATTTAGTATTTTTTTGTATAGATGATAGAGGTCACTCGGATGTGCTATGTAGAATATCGATTGTTGAAACGAAAAAAGCACAAAGTTTTCCTAAGATCAGAAGATAAACGATATCATCAAGGGGGCGTTTAAAGTCCAAACATAAATTTACAAAAACGGAGAATTGCATTGAGATGGATTACAACAAACTTAATTCCCGAAGCGTATACTGCCGGACAATCTGCGACTTGTATTTTATACCGATATTTCCGCTCGTTTGTGTCACGCCAGCAGTTTCCACGATTATTGCCGTACAATCCGAGAGATGCCGTACAAAGGCATCATCTACGGAGTCGTTGATACTAACGGTCGTATAACTTTTGATTCGCGCACGGTTCTATTATTTTGACGACGCCTTCACACCACTCGTTCGGAATTCAGCACGTAACGTAGAAAATTGGAAAGAGAATTAGCAAAAAATCATCGATTCGGCACGTCTTTTATTTAGTCGTTTTAAAGTCTAACAACATGTCATGCCACTTCGAGCTGTTTCCCCATTTATCGCCAGAGATAAAATTATAATTAACGATACTTTATTGATAACAAACGATAGAATCCTTCGAACAACTTTATTGATAGCTTGACGATTTCGTGTTATGACATAGTATGACTGAATAAAGATTGCTTTTTAATTCTCGAATAATGAACGTAATAATTTACCGTGAAAAAGCACAATAGAGAAGCAATCTATCATTAGAACTCGTACCGCATCACTAGGGACATTAAAATTTTATCTCGATATCATCTCGATCCGGATTTATCGCACTGGTCTGATCTCGCTATCAGAAATTTGACGTAGCATAGTACAGCCATTATTGTTATGGCGATGATAACGACAGGAGCTACAAGCGGCGGTCTTGCAGTCAATTCGCGATGAATGATGAAATCACCGCAATAAAATCCACGGAAAGATAATATTTGTACCGGGAAATAGTTGTTGGCGACTTTCCTTTGGAGTAATATTCGCTTGTCCCGCGATGTCAGTTGTGACCATCTCCGGAAATCAACCATTGACGACCGTAACGCCGAAATGAGACACGATAAAACTTAAATGAAGCAATTTTCGCCGATAGTTTACAGAACGGATCTCCGGAGGAAATACGACACTGGAAACACAATGTGCCTGTGTGAAAGAACAAACCGAGGAAGTACAATGTGTCGTACATTGCACCAGAGATGCTAACTGGTACGGTTACGCACTGACAAACGATCCTTGGCACTGTATTTCGCGTAGTTTCGCACGAAAACGAGAAACGTACTAAAATGCTTTACGAGAGGAAGCAGTAATGCGGCGCGTATAAGCCGCACAGTCCAAAGGCTAAAACAATCCGACGCCGCGGATTATGAGAACAGTAGGGATGCTCTCGTGAAATCCACCGACGCAATCATAGTCGCAACGGGTTACGGCGTGAATAATACTCGAGAGATGGGAGTGGCCTGCACCGCGGGAATTGTCGTCGAACATTAGGATCACTAATATATCTTTCATATGTGTCTTCCATACACACTTAATTCGAACGCGGTGTAAGGAGCGATGTGAGAATCACGAATCTTGATCAACGACCATATTAATCACCTTGTAAAAAATTGTTGTAATTCTCATGAAGATTCTTAAAAAAGAATTTGAGATTCTTTATCATCATAAATTTCGAAAACATCGTCGTTTAATTTTTCGTCGTAATATACTGAAATTTCTTCATTAAACATTAAAGCTGACATATCGTTTTGTACTACAATTTTTTCATCAAATATTAAAGTTGATATATCGTTTGTTTGAAAATGACATAATCCAATTAGCAGTTTTGAAATAATTATTATAACTTCATTAAACAAGAGATAATGCAAAAATAATGACAGACAAATTTGTAAAGACATATTTTTTTTGTTAAAGAAATGATACATTTGTAATCTAATTAACCGCTAGAGCAGAAGTGTCTCTTGTTCTCTGATCAAATTCGCAATAATTTATAGACAAGAGATATTTTTTTAAGTTAAATATTGTGAAGAAGTATTGTTGGCGCTGATTTATAATAGAAAAATATCTTATTTGGAGTTATGCCACTTTTCCTTAAAACATTCTTTAAAACGTTGTTCTAATACGGAGTTTTAAAAATGTTCTCCTGAAAAATTACTAATTTCGAAATACGTTAATTTTTTATCAAGCGATATGAAGAACATTTAAGATATTCTTAGAAAAATGATATTTTCTCTTCAAGAAATCTTAACTTTGAAAAATTTATGTTAATTATATTTTACATATATATCATATATAGTCAGTAATTAATTCTCTGACGAAATGTATGGTCTACAATTTTTACAAGACTAATTGAAATTTTATTCATATCTACCCGCAACGAGACGGTAAACGTCGAGGCGAATTGTACGAAAAATAGCACACTTCTCTTCCGACGAGAATTCTTTAGTGTCGGTTGAATATGGTCCGAGTGATTTTAATTTGCAAGGAAGAATTTCGACAAAAAGGCATCGCGCCGTTTTCGAGCGATCGCCATGTCCGATATCGACACGGACGACCATTAAATCTGTTCACCTCGCTTTCGTGCCCAAGGAGTTCATACTTAAGTAACGGCGGCAGTAGCAGCAGGAGGCGGTACGGAGAGGAGGCGGGCTCGATTTCGAGAGACCACAGGCCGGAGGTTCCGCAGGCATTATGTGATTCAAATCTCGGTATTATTCTATAATCTATTCCGCAGGGATGATAGTGTTGGCGGTGGCGGTTAGGCTCGGTTGCATGCCGACCGTGGTTTGTTCGACCCCTGCATGCCACTGCCCACTCACCCCGACTATCAGTAAGCACCCCCTCTCGCAACGAGCGCGTGCACTACGGCGATCACTGGAGGTAGAGCCTGTATGTTTGGATCACCCCGCACGACGAGAAATACTCACATGAATCGCACGCGCAACGCGGTATGCCTGATATGCAAGTACCTGGATTATATATATTCTATATATGTACAGCCGAGGTACACGTTGTGAGCTACTTGATTATGGTTGCGCCTGATGCTGATGGTAAGAGAGCTGATGATATATGATAACAAAAAAGTCGTTATTATCGCTTATTTTATCTATCTACCTGCATCTCATTTTTTTTACACTAACAATGAAAATAAGTGAAATAACTTACATTTACTTTCGACGATATAACGTCAAAATCATGATCCTGAACATTTGAAAGATTTTAATCGTCAATCGGACATCTTGGACAATGTAATGCCACACTGAAAGAAAAGATTGACTGCTGCAGCAAATTAGATGATAAAATATGGCATAGCATTTTTAATTGGTGCAGTCAATTAAAAATGCTATGCCATATTTTACTTAACTTGCTGCAGTAGCCAATCTTTTCTTGCAATGTAGTGGTATTGTAAATTTCAAGCCTCAAACTCAAAATGTGGTTAACAAAAAAATATACTTATTATAGTATTTTTGAAAGTTATCGAAGCTGCAAGAATATGCAATAAAAAATAGAGGATTTATTTAAAAAAGCGTTTCTAGATTTTTTGAGAGTTCTGTAATACTTTGTATATATACAGCCATGTACACGTTGTAAACTTCTTGATTATGGTTGCGCCATTAATGGTAAGAGAGCGAAAGAACCGGTCGTTGTTACCGCTTATGCTGTTGCATAATGCCAAGAGTCTTGTTGGAGAAAGAGGAAGAGAGAAAAAGACAAAAGAAAAGAAAGAGATGATATCGCTGAAGAAAAGAGGAGAAAAGAGTGAGGCAAGATAACGACCAAGACGTGAGGATATGTTGATTTATGGAATTTGTTAGAAATACGATGTCCTAACTCTCTATTTCTTTCTCTTTTTGGCTCGATTGAAATTTGTCCCGATCGATGTTCGTGCTTTTTGAGTCCGCAGGGGCTACATAGATACGAGCGCGATGAATATGATAGCAGATATTAATATCAGTTTGTTAAACTATAAACTACCGTTGCCACAGAAATTTACCGTAATTTTCATAGGTGCTTATATTCACATGTGTATGTGTGAACTACAATATATCGTTAATTGTAGTCAGCGATTAATCAGATTTACGGATGTAAACAATAAATCTGATTGGATCTGAGCACGTAGCTACGATAATACTATAATCGGCGCGAGCGTACCGATTGCCAATCGACCGGAAGTTATTGTTGCAAACAGTTCGGGATTTTATCGCGAAAAACGATCGCATAACGCAAACAATCCTCCATCACGAAACGACGCTACCATTTTCTCGATTGCCCAAAATTACATTAATAATCGTAGATATCGATGGAGATCGAGCCGAGCCCCGAATTCTCGGTAGTGCATATAGAACAGTCGTAACTTCTGACCTACAACCCCTGGGAGCGTGGCCCAGGGCCACGACCTCTGGACAGTTTCCACATGCCCCGTAATCCAGGGATGAATCCCCAAGATCCACGGCCTGGTTTCGCCGAAAGGTCTTCGAGCTCTCGACTTCCTGCGGTCGAAATCCCGCTCGAGGTTTCCGCCATAAATGTAATCGGCGAATGATTCTACGATGGAAATTTTTGACAATTTTCGTCCGTCTCGTCTCTTTTCACCGCCAAACGAAGTCTTGGATTCGCGAGAAAACTTTAAACGCATTAAAATTTCATCTCTTTCTCCATTTTATGTGACGGATGGAGAAAAATATTATTGCTTTACTTAATGCTATCGATAATTTATGTAGATTAAATCATAGAAAGTAAGAAAAAACTAGCTTTAATAATTACGTGTCTCATTTTAATATATATATATATTTTTTAATATAAATGTGGGGAGAATAATAATAATAATTTCATTTAATTTCCTTCTCTTTACCCCACATTTGTAGTCTATTAATGAATTTTTCATGCCTTGATTCACGTACAATTAATCGTATAATATTTGATACAATTACATAACTCGTAGCAAATAAACTCAGAGCCCTCAAATAATTTTGTGTAACTGTAATCGACGAAAAAGCGAATGCTGCAGAATGTCTACCAGTTGATCGATCGCAGCAACATCGACCTCATGCGAGTTTGATGTCAAAGGTTAATTCGTCGATTTACGACACTATCACAGAGATCAAATTTCGAATTGTGAAGCGTTCACTCAAGTAATTCAGCTGACAATAGTTGAGATGAGAATATCGACTATCTACTTTCTGAATTATTGATTGTGAATTTAAAGTCAGATCAGAATTTAATGCGGAATAAAAGATTATTTCGATACATGCAGTCTGCATCACAAGATGATATATTTGAGAAAATACTATATTCTTAGCGATTAATGAATATCTCATTAGAACATGTAATAATATGCTTAACATGTAATATATGCTTTGTAACGCTTCTACAATACAAATGTACAATAATGACTGTAATTAATCCGTTTATATCCGTAATATTGAGCGTAATGAATTGTTCACATATTAAATCCGATAAAAAACTGTGCTAATTAAGACAAGACGGTTTTTAATACATGTTCATTAAAGAAAGAAATGATTTAATCTAATGAATTTAATTATCCGATTCGGATTCGAATTTCCGTTCCGAAGTACATTAAAAGAACTAAATTTTCATAAATAATTGTTCGAATAATTCTAAGTAAATATTTACTAAATGCGAACATATATTTATTTAATATAAAACCAATTAAATTTAACTATTATTTTTTTATTAAGTAAATCATATTATCATTAAAAATGTCGAAGCGTCTCGATGCTAAATGTATATAAAAAATAATCACTATTCTTATTACCTTTATTACATATTCCGTTAATTGTATCAATTATATACGCGATGCACATAATTCTCACACAAAAGTAATATAAAAATACATACGGCCAGAACGCGCGCAACCGAACTGATAATTAATTAGAGTATTATCGTCGAACACAATGGCGAAACCAAAAATTACTGTAATTATTCGAAAATTGATAATAACGTCCAAGAGAAGGAGAATAACGGCGATATAGTGCGGTGTTAGAAACGCTTCTCTCGAGGAATTTCACCGTTAAACGAGCTTTCCGCGTGCAATGGCGAACGGTCGTTGCAAGAAAGTATGGCGGCTACGTTGTTCGTTCAAATTTATGATATCGTTCGATTACGCCCGATGCGTTCGAGCTATTCGCCGCAGGTAATTCCGTCATCACGATTATGGCGTGCATTCTCTCGCGTTCGGACGACGCGTTGTTCGTATCCTCTTATCCGTGACGATGCGTAGTCATTTGCGTGAAAACATTACTTTCAAAGCTTTCAGCGAATTGATATATTTTTGCTGCACGACTCACTAATGAATTTTTTTTAGTAAACTTGAATACCAGAAGAATGAATAATTTCAGAATATTGTTGAAAAAATGATTCCTTAGAATTAGGAATCTTTTTAGATCAGAAAAAAAATGGCCGAATAATAAGAGGAACAGTATGAAGAAAGAAAATTTAATAATTTATTGCGAACGTTTAATAATTTGTTAAATTTTAAAATAACTTTTTATCGGTTCTCTGTATTTATTATTTCCGCCAATTTACTCTTTATAAATCTCATCCAGGTCGAGATAGAAATTCGACTCGATTGATCTAGACAAAGAGGACGATAAACTATCGCCGAAAGCGGCAGCGAAATTGAATTTGGAGAAGATCGATACCTGGGTGCTGATCTAAAACTACCTAAGACTATCCACAGCATGCTCTAAACGAGTTTATTCCGTTTACTTCACGAGGAAAAAAGCATCAGAAAAGATCAGGCTGGCTCTTTGGGCAAGATAAAAAGCGGACAGAGATCCAAGAGGTCCAGGAAGCGCATAAGCGATGCAAGTGAATACACATAAATATTTGATAACACTGCGAGATAGACAGCAGTGTCGACGTAACAACGCTGGTGTCTGATGGTGTTTTGTGTGTGTGTGTGTGTGTGTGTGTGTGTGTGTGTGTGTGTGTGTGTGTGTGTGTGTGTGTGTGTGTGTGTGATGCCAACAGGAAGGGGTAGCAAAGGGGTGAGCGGGAGGGATGCTTTTGGCCGCGCGCATAGCTCGCATACCGGGCCTTCCTCGCATGGTATGTTATAATTAGTGCTTCTCCTCCGCGCACACGCACGCAACATCGATATGTCCACGAGCTTCGGAATACTTCTCTAATGAGATGGCAACGATAAACAACGGGTTAAGTGCTTGCGCGTTCGCGTAGATACTCTCCGCTCATCCAAGGAGACGCCATCGTGATGACGCAAGTCTTGCGAAGGAGTTGTCGAGTCGCGGAATGTACTGTGCGATGTCACGAAATTGCGATTAACTCTTCATTATTCGCATGGGGTATGTTCAGGATACTCCAATCTTCTACAAATTCGAATACTAGAAAGAACAGTTTTTTTGCTGAAATCTTTAAAAATTTAGCTGAGTAAAGAGATGAAAATAATTTTGTGTTGAACCATTAAATTAATTATGTAGGGCGCTCCAAACTAGTTATTAAACTCTCAAAACTTTTTACAGTTTTTTAAACTTATTTAAACTTATATTTACTCATCATACTTGAACATCCTAAATAATTATTTACATGATTTGACAAAATTATTGCAGTTGATAAAGATTATAGATAGATCGAAAGCAGTTTCGCTTACGGTTATATAGCTTAATTTATATGTAATTATTGATATATTTATTCTATTTATAACATCCTGTTTATTTGCTTGGTTTTGGCCTTTAATTAATTTTTATTAGTACATATTATGACGAAATTATTATCGTATTCAGCAAAATTTCTAAATATTTTAGAAAAACTATTTCCTTCCATATGGTACACATTATTATATTCAGCGCTAATTGTTCCACAATTTAAAAAATATTACATTTATCTTTATCTAAAATATGTACAAAATATTATTAATCTCTTATTTAATTATAAATAAAAAATAAGAACATGAAAATTGAGATATAATAGTATGATGTTGTCAGAAACATCCCACGCAAGTAATTATGTTAAAAAAAAATACATGAGTAATGTAGGGTTAATGAACGTGGCAGGTATAAGAAATTCCGTCTATACTCACGGAAACATAAAACGCGCGGTGTTAGATTCGCTCAACTCGCATGAAGTTTTTTGATATGCACCACGATGCAATCAAATTTTTTCTCGTTTCTCTAAAGGGCGTGTTTCTCTTGCATTTCGCATCCCGATGGGTATATGAGCACGTAAATTGGTACAGTTCTCACGATAGAAAGATAATCACGGATAAGGAAAAATTTTCGGACGTTTTTCCTTTAGCGAAAATTGCACGATAGATAAACACAACGTCCATTCAGCAGTCATCGCAGATGTATGTTTGCGGAAATAAACGTACGCGAATGCTAAGCGTACCTTGGTTCTTGACATTTAGCTCTTGCCGCAATAGATTTACATTGTACATCTCGCGTGCGCGACGTAAGCATGTTTTACAACACTGGCCAAATAAAAGCGTCGGCGGAAATCATGTTTCTTTGTTTTTTTTTTTGGTAACAAAAATTTTACTGTCGCGTGAACCAGGTCGGCACTAAGTTCCTGACGTTGGACGCGACTAACGCGAATTATTTGGATTGTCCGCGCTGCTTGAAATCTCCAAAAATTTGTGCGCCTAAAGGAATCCTAAAATCATCTGTTTTACCAATAATTTTCGTGTGTATTATTTTTATGGATTTGGAAATCCAAAATTAAAGTAAATGCACAGAAAAATACATACTGTACGCAAGTATTAATTACTTGTTTCAAAAGTTTATAGACTCAAATCTATAGTTCATCACAAGCATCAAATTTAATATATTCTGAATCCTAATAAGTTTAAGACTTCAATCAAAAATATTAAATTAAAATAAATTCAACTTGCTTTATTATACTTATGCTATTATTATACTTATTATTATAATATAAAGTTGCTTCTTCAATTAATTTTATAATATTTAAAAAAAAAAGTGAATTCTTGTTTTGACATAATAATTAATTTTTATAAAATATGGCATATAAATATATTTTAAGATTATTCAAGAAAATTCTTTATTAAAGATAACCGTTACTTAAAAGGAGAAAAGTATAATATAAATTGAGTGTAATCACTTTTCTGCAAAATGATTTATTGTTCTACTTGTATACGCATACATACACGTTTATAGGCATTCATCGATCGCGTGACTTTCCGCAAGTCGTGCCTAACACTGTGGTAACTTTGAACTTGATCTATTAATAACGCCATAAGGAGATTAATCGCGTCGCGGTCGCACCCTCGCGTTCATCATGAATCAACGGATCTGAAAATCGTTTTTTGATTTCTAGTCTGTCGCGCGTGTCCGCCTTGAAAAATATCTAGGCTGCACGAAAGTCTCAACGTTGTATGCGAGCGAGGAGGAGGAAAAAGTTTCTGTATAACACCATTTACTTTCATTTGCAGCGACAAATGTCGTCGCCATTAGGACCTCGCGATGCGGTATGATCGCGAGAGACGAGGGAGGCCGCAATTGTAGATTCGACGTCTTGGGACGAATAGAGGTAGACGACGTGCGCTGATAATACGTGTCCGTAGATTCGCGAGCGTCTTCTTTTAGTCTTCCCTTTGGTCGCTTTCTTCTGTAATAATCGTTACGCTGGATAGCCCCCGGAAACAGTGCCCTGAAAATAAAGGTACGCGAGAGATGTATACCGATACCGGCACCCCTCCAATTATGTTTCATCAAGACTTTAATTCGGTACTTTGAACACCGTAACGCAACGACCCGGGACGAACGGAATTGCTCGCCGAGTACCTGTATCTGGAAAGACGCAGCTGGGAAATTAAATATCGCGAGGAACTTTGCCTCTCGGTATAGAGATACGTATTCTTTAAGAGTACAGCCAATTTGGTAATAGTTATTGCTGTAATTCCGCTTGACGTAGCCAGTTTGACATCTAAATGATGAAAATTTTAAAAGGCGCTTTGAAAACGGCAATTACAGTAATTTAATCATCGTCGATCTTATCTGAGAACATATAATATTCGTCCTACTTTCAGATTATCTCGAAAACGTTCTCTAAAAGTCGACTTGAAAATTTAATTCAAACAGGAAAATTAAAAATTCAAATGTCGAGAGATGCAGACAATACTATGATCATTTTAATACACCGTGGAACGAGATTAAGCTACGTTTAATCCGATATTTCTATGCGCGATTGTATAAAGTCCAATGACGAAAAAGAATGCATTTATATTATAAATTATAATTATATGAAATTTTATCTGATCAGTCACGAAATCTTCGATGTTACTACTTCGATGTAACATTAAACGAACATCGGAGAGGCGTCATCATAATTATCAATTATAACGCCGATAAAGCTGCCAAACTGAATCTGGGAAACATCGAGCAGCAAACCGCCCCTTATGCTCGTCGATTGAAATTTATTGACACGCCATAATTACATGCCACGAAAGTTGATTGTACGGCGTTCTAATTCTCATTAGGCGCGTGCATTTAGGTAGTGACAAAAAATTCGATTAAAAATTGAATTAGCAATTAATGGGACATCTCGAAATTCGGTTTTCTCCGAAAAGAGCGACGCTTGCAAAATAACTCGAAATTATCGACAGGCACCGTACATTTTAAAGAAAAGCATCTTCTTTACAACATATTGTAATATGTGTTATATACAGGATGTTCGATTACTCTATCCACACCGATATCTCTAACTATTAAAGTTAGACGACAAATATAAAAAATTCTCTTTAATGGGATTACTTTGAGATGATTTTTAGTGTGATAGAACTGTACTCATCCTCTATGAAATTTTGACGGAGGAAAAGGTAGTCAAATTTTTTGATGAATACAGTTCCATCACTGAAAATCATCTCAATATAATCCCATTGAAGAGAATTTTTTTTACTTTGCTTCTAAATTCTGATAGTTTCCGAAATATCAACATGGACAGATCAAATCAATATGAATATATATGATATATATGATATAAAGACAAAAATATATAATCATATAATTATAATGTATAAGAAATGTAATACATTTAATATATTCATTAATATAGCAAAAATATGAATGATTTTTATAGTTTCCTGGATTCTAAACAATTCTAAGTCAAGATGTTCTACGATGTGATACATCAAATTTTTAATATATTGTAACATAAATTAATTTAACGTTAGATCTCTTAAAATCTTGACTGATGAAAGGCGAAATGATAAAATATTTTTAAAGTCGAAGTATTAAGTATTGATAATAGTAGAGATTCATTTTTCTCGTGGAACTGTGCAATTTTAAATTCTCCATTTTTTATTTAATATAAAGGAAATACGAATCATCTGCAAGGTTAACTCAAGCAAATCCCTTTATTGTGAAACGACAGTTGATTACGCATTCGATTGTAAATCGGGGGAAAGAGCATACCCAAGGGTTTGTTCTCCCACGAGTGTTTCCGCAATATCGATTTGATAACGACGGAATAGTTGGAGAAAAAAACGAAGAGAGAACACTGTTCAAAAGAATTGGAGGGAGGGAAGGAGAATTGCATGCCACGAGCGGAGGCAAAGGCCGGCAGGGAAAAGTGCGCGCGTCGAATGTACGTTACGTATATATGTATTCGTTATCGTGAATCTCGGTTAAGCGTTTCCTATCTCTATTTGCGTTCTGTCGAAACATACTGTTTGTCTTCAATCCGCGTGGATCGAAAAATATCGAAGAGGTCGAGCATACAGGTTAATAGCATGCTCGAGCGATCCACGCTTCGAAATGTGCACTCAAACCAATAGCCGCATTGTGTTTAATTGAACGGATTTCCCGAGTCATTAAAATTCTAATGATCGCTAAGTGTTATTGGAGATACCATCGGTAGGTGATCCTCTGCGAAAGTTGCGGGAGGTCTGCTTCTAATGCAGGCACATTTGGAAGTGATGTTTCTTGCGAGTCCTGTTCGGGCCAACGAAAAAGCGGAGGTAAAGGAATCGTACACGAACATATAATTCGAGGACTGCTTATTCGTAAGGGAGAATATCGTAACATCATGTGGAATGTAAAAGGGGAATTTCTGTCGGCAGCAACGGAGCACCGACGAGCGAGTGGAGCGAGTAGTGATGTACGTTTAATAACGGGAGGTGAGTCGGACTCGCTTCACGGTGTCGTAATAAAGAAGGGCGCTGCAATAGAAGCGGCTTTACTACATATTAGTCGCGAGGAGCGTAGATCCTTAGAGAATCCCGAGAATTTTTAGAAACGTATATATGAGTCAGAAAATTGAGTAAGTCAAAGCACAAATTTCCATGAGAAATCAATTCCGATAATTGTCAAGATGAATCATATATGAATGCCTGCCTCTCGTCAGAGGCATTAATCAAATTCTTCGAAGCGAATAAATCGTTGTGCATTTTTTTTTTCTACAGTTCGATAATAAAAATGAATGAATATCGAAACGCGAACAGCAGTTAATTTTATGATCACGTATGAGACGTAATAAGAATAAATTGCACATTTTTATAAAGTTGTCACTATCGGTTTAGAAAAAATGAGATAATTTGAATCATAACTTTCTCTCTTTCTCTCTCTTAAATATCAAATTGAAGAAAGATATCGACATATTCAATTCTTTTTAACGGAGCATAAATGTTAAGATCAGGGAATATGCAATTTATATCTATTACGAAATAAATAAAATTCTAAAAATATACAAAATATACATTATTTTTCATTTTTTTCAGATTATTCAATTAATGCTTTGTAAAAATGTATCAGTTACAAATTTATCAAGAACATACTTTCAAGAATTATTTTTAGAAATTTTTCTTTCGTTGTCTGCTTGTCTTGAAGCTACCGCCGTTTCGTAGTCAACACAATTTCGTAAATGCTAATTCCGCGGAGATTTTGCATGCGACAAGAACAAGATTGCAAACTCACGTATACAGCGGTACTCCGGCTTCGTCTTTAAACCAGAAAACCATGTGCAGCGTGTCTTCACCAGGGGGAGTTATGTCACACGGCAATTCGGCAGGCCTTCCTTCGACTACGCTGATGTTCACCAAAGGAACTGAAAATAGAATGTTTTATTTGCTTAAATAATCGTTTCACCATTTTTATAGCTGATGTGCAATATAAATTAATTAGAAGTACGTGAACTACGTTTACAGGTTCTTTTAAAGAATAAAAATCCCTCAACTTATATTTCTCCAAAACTTTGCGGAGATCTGACAGCGAATTTCTCTCCAATCTCTGAAAGCTCGCCGCGAAAAAACGAATTTTACGGACAATTTTTCCAACAAACGTTTACGGGCAAGGAACGACGCAGATACGCGTGTAAATCGATAAGTAATATTCGCATGTGACTCAATATCAGAAATACTGATTTGCCGATTGCCGTTGACGTCGATCGAACGATAAGCGAAATCTCCGATTTCATGATGGGATTAAGAGATCCAGCTTATGAAATTTCATTTTTCTATGAATCCTCCGATCGTTGTCGTCATGGTTCACGCCGCATATTTCTTCTTCTCCTCCTCCCCCCCCCCCCCCTCTCTCTCTCTCTCTCTCTCTTCTTCCCCTTTCTCCTTCTTATTTTGGGCGGAGACGCAATTCGGTTGGACCGATTCGAGTAAGTGGATAGCTCGTTGGTCAGATCTCGCATGGGAAGGCCAATTCCTTCCGTAAATTTTCGGTAGGCTATTTCCAAGAAACGAGTTTCCATTCGATTCGGTTGGCTGCCTCCGTTCTCCTCCCGCGTGACGAGGCGGACTTGGTGTAGCCGCTACACGGGGAGAAAAACTCGGGGGGATAGAAAACCCGTGGCGCCGTTTCGTTCGTGACGCAAGGGTCCTTCGACTTTTTGTCGTTGACCGATGAGAGAAAGAAGGTAAACGATCTCGCGTCTCGCCTCATCGCTCTCGATTTTGTCGCGTGCCGGGACATTGGATCGTCGCTAGTTCCTGCCATCGAAACAAGGGATGAAGAGACTTTCTATCCAAAATGAAGATCACGTAAAAATCTACCTTTTCGTTTTTCAAACCTTTTTGCTCCATAGAACAATATCATGTTGAATCGATCTCTTTTGTTATTATACTTATAGACTGATCGTGAGAAAAAGATAATTAAAAATTTATTTGTAAGATATAATATGTATTGAAATGAATTCTTATTTAAATACGGCTAACAATACAATTTAATACAATTTAAATAAAATTTTATTGTTAGCAAATAGACCATCTATTTTTTTTACAATTAATAACAAATATGAGATATTTATCTATTGAAATGTATATTCTGCCATCACAGACAATTTTTTTTTATAATCAATAAATATAAAAGACAACGACACATTGACTTTTTTTTCATAAACTTTTTTTTCCATAAACAAATTATTTTATTACTTAATGTTATTCATGTATATCCAGCTATTTTTTTTCATAATTATTTCTGTCTTTAATAAAGAAATTAACACTTAAATTATATTTCACTAACAGAATTATATCACGTTTAAATGCATTAGAAAAATAACATTGATGTACCAAACTATTTTATCAGAATCACAACATCGAATTGTAGAGCTATTGTTTTAACGAATCTAAATACCAATCTCTTATCAAAGTCTTTTGTCAATAATTGACACGACGTTTACTTTAACGGGCAACTCACGCCATCCTGGCTTTGGGTGGAATTTTAAAAGACCTTATCAGCATGAGCAAGGGACAAGTATAAAGATTAGCATAGGCTTAGTATTTATTGCATGCCTCCAGCTCCAACGACGGGCATAAATATTGTTTAAGGGCGACTCTTTATCATATAAACGCCCCGACGTAACGGTGCTCATTTGAATTCCCGCTTTTTCCAGGGCATAAAATGGGCTTCACCGACGCGCAACAAGCCGTTTACTTCCCCTCCGGTTACCGGAGTAGTTGCTGGTGCCGTTGCTACGTCGGTGCAGTAACGGCAGCAGGGAAGCCGCAAGCCTCCGCCATTATACGTGGAAAATGCAAGAAATCCCTTCACGGATTCGTTATAATTTCATATACGTACCTTAACAACTCACGGTTAGTGTACCGTTTCGTCTTTTTTACGATTTTTAATCACAAAAAAAAAACAAATTTAAATATAATAGGGAACAGATTTTGGAGAAAAATATACTTTTTGAGTGGAAATAAATTAACTTAATTATTTAATAGAAAAACGAAATCGTTTTATCAATATTCCACATTTCAAATACATACAATATTCATTATTCGAGTATATGTGACCAAGAAGATTTTAACTTTTAAAGGATGAGAATCTATTTTTGAAAATCTTGCAGTTTTTTTTTAGTAAGATTTATTATAATTCATTATTTAATTGTATTTCTTGCTTCAAAATATGACACTGTTTCAATGTCACTATAGTGACTTTCCAGCTTTATAAGTTTAATGTTTACAAAATTATTGATAACGTTCAATTTGGTACACGTTTGTAAATAGGTAGTACACCTGACTATTATCCAGTTCCCTTAATTAATTCATGTAATCCAATGTCAACAATCGCGGCTTTCATGCTGCAAATGCGTATTGATCTCAAGATATTGAATATTGTTTTCTGAAAATTTGCATTTACTCACACTGATTATGCTCAATTTATACACAAGCGAGCACGAAAATAACTGTCAATGGGCTAATCGTTCGCTGGCCCGACGCATGTATTTTAAATAGCAGAGAAACCTTGAAAGCCATTTCGATTAATGAAATTCCGCAACACGTCCGCAATTAACCCTCAAAGACCCGAGGCGCTGGTCGAAATGTCCAGCGGCGTGCTAATGGCAGAAGCGATGGTCGTGTAGCATTCGAAACGCATTTAATGAATTCATTATCGATCCAAATCGGTATTCGGTCGCGCGTTTCGCTCAAAGCCGTGCAAAACGGTTTCCACGATTCCGAAATCGATACGATGTGAAATCGTTTCGCGTAAATTGTTACGTGGAAACCGTTGATCCCTAATCTAATTCTAAAAATTAGAGACAAATTGAGAAGAGCAGTTTCGACTTTATCGATTCATGAAATCCAGCGTGTCGTAACGTTGATTGGGCAAGTTTTTCGATCAATTCGTGTCGCGCATCGAGGAAGATTTCACTTTGCGCCGATTGGCGACGATCGTTTTTCGTTTTAACGCGACCGTCGTATTCGACATATATAGTCGATGAGAGAATAATACTGCAAAGTTCAAAAACTCGCGACGTAACGGACATTTCTTTTATAAAATAAAGAGAAAGTCCTGAAGAGTCCATCCGCCGCGTACGAAGCGCCGGCGTGCAAAAATACAGCTCTCGAATAATGTTTAATGGAAAAAAAAAGGGATGTCACGAAAAGAGGGTTGAAGTTTCAACCTGTGCGCGAGGAATTGCTCGAAAAAGTTTAGTCAATATCTGCGGGGAAGTACGGGAAACGGATATGTCGCGTTCGGAATTGTAACGGACGTGTGTCTCTCGCGCGACACGTTTTTAACACATTCAATTATATACCCACCGCGATAACGACGACAGATGTTCGGTTACATCGCCATGACGTTGTCACTCGCGCGTTTCAGAATGATGTCTTCATTAATAATTAACAGCGCCCGCTCGGCAGCTTCTCGAGCGTAATTACAACAGGGAGAGTGTGCGCACACGAGAAGAGTTACATAATTCTATTAATAATACCGGGCCATTACATCTGCTAGAGAGACTCGCGTGAATAATGAAAACTTCTCGACAAAAACTTCGCCGCGGGAGGCATTAATTGCTAACGAAGAGCGAGAGATCAAACTCATGATCTTAATGCGACCCGAGGTAACATTTTGAGAATGTCGTCTTCCACATTTTCTTTTTCCATCCGTTAATATCGCGCAGCATGTGGTGCAGGGAAGATTGAACTGAAGTTTCTATCCGAAAAGAAGAGAAAAAAAAGGGAAGACAGAAAGAAAGAGAGGCGAGCACTACCGTAGGTGGACGTCGAAGTCCGTTGTGTTCTCCCTTGGGGGATTTTCGCGTGAACTTTTCTGAACTTATACCTCGGCGTTCTTCGTCGAAGCCGCGACATGACAGTGAAAGCAAGTATTTTCATAAATCTCTAGGAACGACATAGATTGATCGTGTCGCTGTATCGACGTCGCCATTACACCGTAATCGCTCGGGCCCGGATATACGTTAATGGACGATGTCGCTATATCGCTATACAACTTAGGCACACATGGTCGCCTCAAAACCATGGATCTCCGAAAAGAATGGAAGAATGTTCGTACATTTCGCGTTTAGGGCGTGTATGTTGAGTATGCACATTATATGCATATTTACATTATAGTGTCTACGTTATATCAGCATTGTCACAAATTCCTCATCCTAACATACCGTAACTTTTCTCAGATTTTCCCAGACAAAATTTCATGATATTCTCTCTGATGCTTTCAATAACAACTTTGAAATTCTTGTATTTTCAACCTGATTTGGAAACCGTTAAATATTTTGTGAAAGGTGCAATTTAGCATAAGAATGTAAATTACTATTAATGTTTACTGCTTGCATTTAAATGGTCACTTTGTAGTATTCCAAAACTACATAGGTGTGACGTATGTATATTAAATTCCTTTAAAGCTAAGAATTTTAATTTCCCAGAGAATTTTGTAAAATTTCATAATTTTTCCCTGATTTTTCTGACCATTTTCAATTTTTCTGGCATTTCTCTGATTTCGCTAAATTCCAATTTTGTGACTTCTCTCGAGGTAACATTATCTGAATTTTTTACTCGATTTTTTTTTATCGCGCATTGTGAATTTGCTAAAATAATTTCATTATGATAAACCGATCATAATGATTTTATGTTTAACATACGAGTTATGATACCTATGAATATATTTGTCGCGAATTAGTCCGCACTAGAAACAATTTCGTCTCATTATGAGCGTAGTTGGCACGGTTGGACTGATTCAAGGATAACGGCCGAAACATAGCGTTACATCCGTTATTTAGAGGTAGTTAAGTATCCTGAGCATCCTCCTTCCATCGGAACTCTCTTCTCAAGCTAGTAGCCTCAACTTGACAAACCCGTTTGCTTCCACTAAGCGTATCAACCTCACCATTGTCTATGCTCGTTGTTCTCTCTCCTTTGCCCATCCTCTTTTCACGTCTACTTCGTGTCGTATTAAGTTAAAGGCAGCGCCGGCTAGGACAAATTAGCAGCCGCGTTAATCAGTTTCCTTAATTTTCCGCGGTGGCCCCACCGAGGTGGAAAATAGAGGAAATGCAGTTCCGCGAGTTTTTGCTCTCTGTGAATCACGGAGCCGGCACGGAGAATCTATTGTTTGCGAAGAACGTTCTCTCTGCACGAAGTTTTAATGGCAAAGAGTCGTTCGCAATATCAGTGGTAAAAGCTCATCGTTCATAAAACCTAAGAAATTACCGAACCGATTTCGAGACTTCTTAACTCGGCGCATCGGATAATCCGTGCGACGTTGAATCGTTCATAAAGCCATGTTTTGAAAGAAAAAGAAATTCAGATTTATAATTAAACTAGCATATCGCTATAGTTCTTGATATTTGTTCCATATTTGTTTTGTGACGATTGCACATTTGCGTGGTGGACTTTTTCGAGAACAAATGCGTTGCTTTTATCGAATACGATACGCAAACAATTTCGCGGAACATCGCTTGGAGAACGCCGATAGTCTCTATACGGAAAAAAAATAGATTGGGTGGTTCCAGCAAAGCTTGCACAAATTCAATATTTATAACAAAGAAGATTTGATGGGACAAAAAATCATGTCTAGAAGCAATTATCAGCATGTTCAACTAATTTTTTGCTACAATGAAAATTGCTAATGTAACAAGTTTTTTCGTTATAGCAATAAAAAAATAGCGCTATCGTAACTAGCATTTTAAAAATTTTTATTTATTAGATTGATTTTTATAAAAAGTTATCTTTGCGGTATTAACAAATTCGTTATGCTATTATAACAAATATGATTGCCCATAACTGCTGATTTCGTTCAGCTGCACAACTTTGTTACTTCAACATAGAAAATTTGTATTTATATATTGAATTGATTTTTATAAAAAGTTATCTTTGCGGCATTAACAAATTCGTTATACTATTATAACAAATATGATTGCCTATAACTACTAATTTCGTTCAGCTGCGCAACTTTATTACTTCAACATAGAAAATTGGCTTTCTGTATATTACGGCTGTAAATTTGCTAAATCAATGAAGTTTTTAATTGTTCTACAATTTTTTTCCATGTGGAAATAAGAGTTTGGTCTACGTTGTTTTACTTTTTATTAGCTTGATGAAAAACAGCGGAACCAATCAGGGAACGTATTATGAAACTATTCGGAATGGATTCCGATCGGAAATTATTTCGTTTTCCCTAGAAAACACATAGAAATTTAGGGAATAATTGAACAATTTCAATTGGAATTCATTCTGAATAATTTCATATTACGTATCCAGATGATTGAATACATGAAAAAATTGAAAAGCAGGTATGCGAAACACGTTATGTAATTGTGTAAGTGTACGTAAATGTGCACGTATACATATATATACGCCACATTCTATCAAATTGGAACATTGGTTACTCTTATTTCTAGGAATTCTAAGAGCTAACACGAAAAGCTCGGGTAGTCCATAAAATCCGTGCGACTGTCTTTGTCTTGGAATTCGTGGTTAAATCGGTGAAACCAAGTACGGTTCAGGATTTCGCGTCTCACATCGCGATAAAGCAGAAGCGATACGACTGAGGTGGAGATTTAAGGGATGGATATCAGCACGGACTGCAGCGAAAGTGGTAGCGACAGCAGGCGAGCTGGGCTTACGCTTTATTGCGTATTTACATATTTCCACTGAATCCTCGCGACGTTTCATAAAATTCAACGTCTTTACAAGGATCGACGCGAAACGCATCGTCGACACTATATACCTTTGAATTTTCGCAACGAAAGATTCGCTCGCGCTGCGGCGACGGCGGTCGCCTTGCTTCCGTTCCGCGGCGGTCGTTTTGCTTTCATTTCTCTGAGCATCCGGAATGGAGATCGCTTTAAAAAGATGGAATTTTCCTGCGATCGCGCAGAAGTTCGGTGACCCGCTCGCCGCCCTCTCGTTCTGTGCGTTCTACATACATCTGACGCTTCACCGGTGTGCGACTGCGAAACGCCATGGGAAACGATTCCACAGGTTTCACCGCAACAACAACGATTTCTCAATATAGAATTTTCGTCCGAATTGATATGTATGAGAAACATATTGTGCATGCAATACGCAGATTTACGCGTTTTCCTTGAGCGTGTACATTCTCGGATATCTTTGAAAATACAGTTTCGATTTAACATAGACGAAAGTTGACGCAGAATTGATAACTAAAAAGACTGTATACGCGCGGCGTTGGTACAGCCTGTTTAAATCTCCGTCCATGTCGCATCTATATCATCACTCGCGGTGTTTCTATTTGCTACAGAATATAACATATTTTTATGTCCAACACAAATTCCATAAACGTGGTCTCTCTCTCTCTCTCTCTCTCTCTCTCTCTCTCTCTCTCTCTCTCTCTCTCTCATGTTATTTTAAAATACATAATTATATGCAAAGATAAAGTATTAATAATTCCTGCAGCGCTTGTACGTGTCGTCAAGAACTTGTGAAAAAATAAATCGCGTTACATTCCGTTACATCGTCTAACAATTTTCCCTACACAAGCAATTCCCCATGGCAAGATACTTTATATCGCTTGGGGAATTTAATCCCGTGTTGCACCGTATCGAGCAAGTGTCTGCGATTTTTCTTGTCAGCTGCACCGACCGACCTGTTGGCAAATAATTTCCTCGCTTGACAAAACGCTGGCTGTGGAGAGCGAAAGGGAATTCATTGGACCGGGTCGCTCTTTGTCTTGACTGAAACTGAACTCGCCTGCACGAAGCCTTGTGAAAGTTCTCGTCGGCTCCATACCGCAGGGATTAAACTTAGTACGGTTCTTCAGGATAGATCCTTCGAAGATAGGGTGAGGTAAAGAGGCCAGAGTATATCGCAGAAAAGCTGGCCTCGGACCGAACTTATCCTCTTCCCTCCGCCACATCGCAGTCATCAGGTCGCAGAGTTAAAGCTCTGTTAAAGTCGAATCGCGTAAAATTAATTAGGACGTTTACGAGCGATCCAGTTTTGGTAGACTGCCTTCAGCTACGACACGGCTTTCGTAAAATTCGACGAAAGAGTGGATTAACTGGTTCCTTCCCCTCCCCCCTCCCTCCATCTCTCTCTCTCTCTCTCTCTCTGTGTCTAGAATCATTCGAAGAGCTTCGATTTGGTGGGATGAAAAATAATAGGGAGCCAACGTCGCGAGAATCCAGGTGGATTCCAGGTGGATGATACGGGCTTAGCCGGATTGGATGGTTAGTTGCGATGAGGTACGGTAACATGTTCCACTTTGGATCCGAGATCTCATGGACCGTCTTTATGAGTGTGCCGATACGATACGGCGACCGAGCGTGTAGAATGGTATGGGACAATTCGGATTACGAGCGTGCGCTTCACGCGCACCAGTTCCCTGCCATTTGTTTCGCTACGTATGGTTTCTATATACGAATCGTTCTCCCGCAGATCCATTTGCGTGCGGCTAAGTCAAAATGAGTTGTACATTTTATACATTTTTGCGCCATGTAAAATAGGATTTTAAAATTGTTATAAGTCAAAAGTCGTTTCCTGCGTACATTTCGCAAAACTGTCGCCTAATAAAGGGAACAACCAGATATGACCCTCTCCGATTTTGTTAAATTTTATAAAAGATTATATTTAAAAAAAACGCGTTTAAAAATTTTACATTACTAATAAGTAAATTGTTAAACGCGTTTAAAAATTTTACATTATCAACACGTAAATTTTTAAACGTGTTATTCTCATAAATGCTTGAGAAACCTGTCCTATAATTTTACCACAAATTAGAGGGAAATTGAATTATGTATATATAAAATTCAACAAAATTGAAAGGAGCTATGTTTGTTCTCTTTATAAATTGTTCTTTGTATATACGTTATAAAAATGATGAAAGAATTATATTAAATGTTAAACGATTACAATTCCATATAAACAGAACTTTATATTTTATTTAACTTTGATTTAACATTATATTCGATGACTCCCCCTGAAAGTTACACGCAAGCTCGCGCTATTATCGAATTCGCCAAAAATCTAGTTCATTCTGTAATTCGCAATCGCGGATTTCCGCAGTGCATTATGGGCGCGTTTCGAGCTTCTCGTGCCGATTTACTAGTTGAATCAAGAGAATCAGGATATCCTGAAAACACGTTGCCAGGCATTTCAGGACGGTCTGCCAGCGCATCGCTATATCGCAGGGGAGTCGTAGTATGCAGGAAAGCAGGCTAATTGAGAGGTCGGCCTCCGGAGAGTAGAACGAATCGCTTAGCTACTCCACTTCCGCTCTTCTATCCCTTCGCTCTCTCTTCCTCTCTCTGTGTGTGTGTGTGTTTTGTGTGTGTGTGTGTGTGTGTGTGTGTGTGTGTGTGTGTGTCTCTTGCTATCTCTCCCTTTCCCTTGAACTGCAGTGGTGCGCTTACAGCGTAACGACGTCGCTTTGGAATTATTAATAGATCCTTACCCCACGAGATCCCCATTGTTGCCCGAGGACTGGTTCCTCTCAGGCTTCTTTCAGGGTGATAACTGCTACTGCAAAAGGTGTCGGATATGCGACGAGTGTAAAGAAATTTTAAAGTAAAAAAATTATACGTGTGAAATTTTATATGGTCTTACGCAAAGAGCAGATTTCAGACAAAGTAACTTATAAAAATAGTAGAAAGTTGAAGCATTTCAAAATTCTCCCATCAATGAAGAGAAGGAAAACAAAGCTTTCAACGAGCAAATTATGTAACTATTTTACTTATTTGGCTCTTTAATGCGCGCAAGAGATATCTAAAGGTATTTCGTCTCACTTAACTTTTAAATAGCAAAAGAATTCGCCAAGAATTTTATCTTCAACTCATGGATTTATTTAAATGTTTCAGATTTGCATAGAAATACAGTCTCGATTGTCCGATTTAATAACGTTATACAAGGATTTTTCATAATAAATGAAATATTATTTTCTGTGCAAAGACCAGGTAATATGCACACAATAGCGAAACAAACGTATTAAAGTCTCTCTGTATTAAAGTCTTATGGAGCTCTTGTAATAAACATGTGGAACATACTGAAACTTGTCGAAAATCCAATAAATGAATAATTACCGGATCACAACATTAGCGTTAATATATTATCATCTAGACGCTGTATCTATAAACGGATTTTACAATGGATTTAATCTCAACTTTAATTAATCTTGACATACTGATGAAGTAATATCTATATAGAAGAAGCTTTTGAATTATTTGCCCACGAGAATAATTTAAATTAAAAATCTCAGCTTAATTTCTCTTGTTCATTCGATATTCGCAGTCTGGTAAAATGCAAATCTCCATTTTTCAAAATAGTAGTATATGATAAACCATTGTAGCATAGCTTCTACAAATATTTTATCTCGTACATTATATCGACGCTATTCAGTTCTTCATCGATACGATGATTTATGTATTACAACGTGAAAATCGCGTAATATTTTTGACCCTGCTAGGCGGAGTATATCTGCATGTATGTGCGCGTGTCCGTTCTGTTTTCTCGACATTTGATTCAAATTCAAACGGACGCCTGCATGTTTTAACATGTTTTATTCAAACGTATTCACTTTTTATGTCAAGCAAAGATCTATTTAAAAATAGAGGATTGACCGGCTGATGAAATTTAAAAATTCAACGTCTACAAATTATCTCGTTTGAAAAAAAAAAATGAAATGGGTCAATCGATGAAACGGTATCGGGCTGAACAGGATTAGAAGATCTCAGTTTATTGCGTTTATTGTCATATGGGGCGATAACGAAAAACAGAAATTGTATTTCGCGTGGCGATAATTCCCGCCTCGCAACCTATCGTAGGCCGTGCGATTAATTTCCTCTCGTCGACACATGTGCGGAAAGGCACACGCTTCGAACAGGCGACACGTAACAGCATCGCGGACGTACGGCTCCTCGGCATTGATGCGACGTATAACGTATCCCGTAATGCGATGAACGTTATGGCGGCCGTAGAACGCGTCGGCGACGTCTGACGTCGGTGTTGCTGTTGCATTGTGCAGTGCCCAGTACCAGCCCGCGAGACACTGAGTTACGAGCCACGGAAGGGAGGTCGCGGCCACTTCCGGTTGTAATGCAGTTTGCGCAACAATGGGAGCCACAATGGACTAAGGGACCCACGTAACATTGCGCTCCCTTCGGAGACGTTGGCCTTTGACCGAGGATCAAAGCGCTCTTCCCACGTCTCTGACCTCGTATAATTCGCACGATACCTTTGCGAGATGGGCCCGATCTTTGTGATAGATTCATGGATTATAACTTGGGCATCTAGTGATTTTATAGAATATTGTTTAGGGTATAATATCAATTATAGACACAATTATCCTTGATCAACGGTACAGAATTTTTCTTGGTATGTAAAATCTCATCTAGGTAAGTCGCAACACGTCGAAAATATTCGCGATCAATAGTACCATTGACATTTCTGATTGTCACGATGAATATTGCAATTTGTGTTTTGCAACTTATCTAAATATGGGCCAATATAGGTGTATAAGAATACATTGTCAAATTGTATCCAATTTCAATTATTTCCTCTCATTTCTATAGATCGTCACTATTTCCAAAATCGTTAATTTGACTGAAACTGTAGAGTTAAACTAGAACTCAAGAAATTACATTAAATTTGACCACAAATTTAGTTTACTATATATATATATATATATATATA
>NW_017259246.1:120014-121819 GCF_001594045.1 Atta colombica
GATTGATTTATACTTGATACATATAAAAGTTAAACTGTTATTTAACTCAAGAGATTAGATTATTATGCTTTTTAATATCTAATAGTGTATGAAGATGAATATTTTTTTTAAATCCAGTAATAATTTTTAAAGTTAATAATATATTTCAAGTTGATACACGCGTATGAATAAGTAATGATCACAGAAAGAAAAAGCGGAGAATAAAAATCTATAGAGCTCATTAAAAAGTCCGATAGCTTGCGACTGCAACGCAATGGGCATCATTTAACAGGTTTTCAACTGCTGGTCGGGTTTCAGACCGGGATCCCAAACGAAAGAGAACCGTGCACGGTGAACTCGTATTTAAAATATCTTTAATTAACGTACTTTCGTTGCAAATCTAATCGACGAGCGTTAATGAAAGCCGTTGAGCGCAGTTTCTTCGTTCTGGCCGTTTCCTTTATTATTCTCGCTATCTCAGAGGTGGAGGGTACAGAATTGGCAGCAAATGAGCAACGCTGTCTCGTTGTCAGCTCGCTGAGAAAGAGTCAACCAAGAAGTTCGCTAGTTTATCACAGTAGGAAAAAGATGTGGACTCGGAAAGAAGCGACTAAGTGAATTGGAACGTTGCTTCAGCTCGATTTCTTCGAAACGATTTACCGATACGTTGCGTACAAAAGAAACGACTTCTGAAAGTCAATCGTAATTAACGTAGCACTCATATTCGCGATTTCTTTCAAATATAGTGAAAAAAATTTCCGATTGAAAATGAACGAATCAGAATTATCTGGTTAAATTTATTAGAATTCTAATTGAGATAACTAATTGAGATAACTAATTGAGAATTCTAGTTGATACAATATTTCTGTATAAAATAAAATCTACTAGTATTCTATTTTGACCAGAATAATTGTATTAATCAGAATTCTAGTTATCTCAATTAGAATTTTAATAAATTTAAACAGAAAATTCTAATTCGTTCATTTTCCATCAGAATTATTATTTAATCCAATCCAATTAATTTTTCTCAGTGTATAAAATCAGAAGAAGATAAGCTTGCTTCGTAAAATATTCACTGACATATACTTCTTGATTAAGTATGGATTACGAGATAAATTGCGAGTGTTACAGCGAGTCGACAGCGCGAAATTGAATTAATTCCGAATAAAGAATTGGCGTCGGTGAATCGCTTGAGAGATCGTTAGGGCACAGCGGGGCTAGTGCGATGAAAGGGGGTGAGACGGAAAGAGGGAAGATGAGGGCAAGGTAGACTTCTCGTGAACGTTCTTCGAAAACTTTAAATAATGTTTGTAAACTCCGCCCGAAGTAATTCGCGTAAGAAAAGAGAATTCCAGATCCGTGGCGAATGGTGGGATCGAGTTTACGATAACTTCAGAAATAATGCCATGATCTTGCGGTCGATTATACTTCGACGCGCAGACGAATGTCGGATAAGCGAAGAAATCCCGCGGATTGCAGATCCGCGCGCGAATACATTCCGATGAAAATTAATTATTCCCTTATGCATTCAACAAACATTCAATCGACAAATTATTTTTATTTTTGCTATTTTGGCACGTTTTTTATCTGCAATGATGAGAACGGATTCACGTTTATCAATTTAAAGATAGACTGATTGATTATCATCATCTATGTTAAAATTTAAAATTTAACGCGATTTCTTTAACGCCATAAATATGAAAAATGATTTAATTTAAGACTTAAAGTAAAGGGAATGAGTAATCATATTCACTCACTCACTCACTCTCTCACTTTCTCTCTCTCTCTCTCTCTCTCTCTCTCTCTCTCTCTCTCTCTCTCTCTCT
>NW_017259246.1:121919-145335 GCF_001594045.1 Atta colombica
TCTCTCTCTCTCTCTCTCTATTATTTATTAATGTTCATGAACATATTTTCTTCAGGTCGGATTACGTGCCTCGAAAATGGCTTAACGAACTTTCTTACGAGATTCATAAAGTCTGCAACCGACGTCGTTCGAAAAGTTTTTACGCGTGAGGGAGCCAGTAGAGGTATACCTCAATTTTTAAGAAGCATTTTATCGTTTATTAACAATCACTCAACTTTCATTTTGTCTTGCAATTCAGTGACTATCTTCGAAGAAATGCCTCAGAACATATATATATATATATATATATTTTTCTTTTCTCCTTTTAAAGATCCACCAATGCAATGTGGAAAATACTATTGCACAGCGAGCGAGAGGATTTTTCACAAAGTATCGTTCGCCATCCATTTTAATTCTCTTGTTTTAATTCTGTAGTCGAGATAAAGTAAAATATATGTGCAACAGAATCAAAAATGTGTGCAGTCACCAAATTTTCCCGACAATACGGCTTTCGAACGAATGTAATTGTTTGATCGTCGTCTAGTTGGTAGATATGTACGATGCCCGACGGCGGCATATTGGTATTTGCTTGTCGCACGCGTCAATACCGTCACTTAACTAGCAAATATCCGACCTGAAGCGAGGTAGATAGGCGACCAAACTCCCGGACCGAACACTCCCACCTACAAATCCCGTGCTTGATAATGTCACCTATTGTGACTGTTCTGGCACAGACTGCGCGCTACAAACATCGGAGATCTGGTTACATTGAATTTTAGTCCTGCCATCGCTCAAGTTACCGAAACAATTAATGAGATGCGAGGAATAGAATAAGAAAATCACTATATTATTGAAATTTCTAAATTAAATATATTCAATATTTTTAATGATCATATATATATATATATTTCTATGCTATTAAAATTTCTATAGTATCAAATGCATTTATTGCTTTCGTTGACAGTAACACATAATTATTAATTTAATCTAAATTTTTAATATAAAAATTTTAATATAAATTTCCTTTGTATCTTTATTTTAAAATTATCCACGAATTACAAATATTCCGCAAAATAAATATTATTAATATCTTCTCTAATTAAAACGATCTTGTTTTTCTGTAATATATAGAATCGTTACTTTCTACGCTAGTTTATAAATGCTTTGAAAATTCTTTAACAATTCTTTAGCCCAAGAAAAAGTTACGCGAGCGAACGATTGAAGAAAGTTTCGAAAAAATAAACCCATTTTGAAGATTTGAGCTCGCCATTTAGTCGATACAAGTACAACACTATCGGCGATTTTACGAGCCAACTTGTTTGTTTTCACCGGTTTGCCTTTATTATTCTATTTTTCCTCGGCAAAACATAGTCGTCTCGACCTGCATTCAAAAATGCCAGCACAATTTTATTCCCCATATGCGCACCGCTGCAACATGCCGGAATAGTAGCCGCAATAAGCGACTCCACTTGTTTCAAATATCCTGTTAGATATCAAAGGAGCAATGGTAACTCAATCCCTTGAGTTAAATTGTGTTATTTTTAACTTTCGTGCTAAAATATAAATCAATTCACTTTTCTTAGTTAGTTTAAAGATAAATAACGTCCATATTAACGTATGAATTAATAAGCTAATTTGAATCAAATTTAATACATTTTCTCGTTTTAAACTATGTAACTCCATTGTGTTAATTTTATGATATATTACATTTAATTTTTAATTTATTTCGTTTTACTTATTGTCAGCTTTATTCTCCCTTTTTTTGTCGCTATTATGCTGCAGTTCTAGTTTTTAATTGTCTTAGCTTTGTTCAGTTTTAAGTTTCCAGGCATTATATTGCTATATCTCATCTCTTGATTGTGCATCTTCGTTTTTTATGTTTTGTCCTACTCCAGGTCAATTTTTTCTTTGTACTGCACATCAATAAAGTTTTATTATTATTATTATTATTATTATTATATTGAGTAGGAACAGTGGAGATTTATACAAATAATTAAAAATTACTCAAACTGAGTATAATTTGACATAATGAAATAAAGTGTATTGTATACGACACGTTGGTTTTATTTCGTTCTTTTCACTTCGTAATTGCATCTCATTACACGCGATTACATAATTCTTAGCTATCCACGTAGAGAAATTGGCGGTTAAACGAGCTGTGAATTATAAGCAACGAAGCGAGCAGTTAAACGACGAGCGCTTACTATTTTCGACGCACTTTATTTTTGAAAGGAATCTTTTTGCGCTCGATTTATCTGAAGAACAAAAGAAAGCTCGATATTTTTTTGTGACCAATGTCGCTAGAATACCAATCGAATCGTTGAACATTGTCTCTCTTACCTTCTCACTCGCGAGCGCACGGAATCCACTGATAGTTCCGCTTTTTGCCAGTAAAACATGTCAAATATGGATACTGCGCGAATTCAGCGATCGTCCGGATTCAGTGAGAGCGGACGAACCGTTAAAAGTTTTGTTCCGCCATTACGATCACGCGATAACAGTCGATTCGCGTCAGCGCAACTTGCTGCCCAATGTTGCCTATCCTTTGACAGAATATCTCGTTTTCGAGCGCGGTCGTACGCTTCCTGCCGAAAATAACGCGCTGTTTCCGACGCGCCGATTAATTCGAACGCTCGCGCTTTTAAATCCACTCCCGGTCGCGAGAGATTAAAGCTTTAGTTTTGAGACGACGTGCCCCGTGTGTGACGAAGTGTGCAATGCACGCGATAAATGGAGAATAATAAATAATAATAAATGCGGGACGTGGCGTATAGACAATGTACAACAAACGAGCGCGATGTTACACGCGCCGATGGTGTTAGACTATATTTGGCAACGGCATAACACTCGGATGTGGTAGAAATATTTTGGAGTTAATTAAAATCGTGAATAATTGACTGATCGGCGTTCTCCAATAATTAATTCCATCGTCGAAGATAACGTCACGATTCGTTTTACATAAACATAACGTCAACGACCTCCTCTCTCGCATACGTTCGCTTCGGCTATATATGTTCAACGCGTTCCACTAACGTATGCATTTTATCCGCTCGTTGATATCCACGAAACCGCGCTGTGACATCGCATTGCGTCCGCTCGATTTTCGTACACACGTATCAAATCAACTTGACAGACGTTTCAATAAATTATTTCCGACATTCAACGGGACTGTCTGTCCAATTCTTTGGAATAAATCAATCTTATATCGAGGTCATGGATATTCTAGCAAATCACTCTCTTAAAGCGACAGATTATTACGGTAATGCGATGTGATTGGTCTATCTATTGTTTGTTAATAATGATTTAATTTTATGTATAATTGGAATGTATTATTATATATTATGTATTAAAAAGCGACTAGATACTGTTAGAATTCAAAGAAGCGCTGGTAATCTAATCGCTTAAACATTTTATTATTGTTGTAACTTCCATTTGTGTCAAAATATAAATCAATTTCATTTTTGTAATTAATTTTAAACAATGTAAATATCATATTAATGTATGCACTCAATGAATAATAATCTAAATTTGAGTCAAATTTAGTTTCTTTTTTATTTTTTTTACTTTCTTTTAAATTTTATTATTTTAATAAAATTAGTGAGATTTTAATAAAATTGGATCGAAGCAGTGCTCTATAAAAATGATTAAAAATAACTCAAATTGAGTTTTGATATATGAATTTTTGATATTATGAATTTAACAATGAAGAGTTCAAAATTTAAGGAAAGGAATAAAACGAATATTATGGAAAAAATACTCGACTTAATCATGCACGTCATGTATGTAGATATATGACAGAAAGAAATTTAAGAAATTCGTTTTTAATTATTTCATTTACAGAGAAAACAAAATAAATAATAATATTAAATAAATAATACGCTGAAAATGGCGAATAATGATACTAAATAAATAATAGGAGAGACGGTAATAAATAATGGTAAACGCTCGAGAAAATATCTGTATTCCTTAATTCTCAATGAGTATACAATCTCGACAGAACCGACGAGTTGCATTCAACTGCACGCGATAATAAAATAGATGATACATTCATATACGAGATGTGCGACTGCAATTTTCCATTATGACGATCCGCAATTGTTGGAGTGAACATAATGAGCTTTTGTCGTCATCATGCGCTACCCTGTGTCCTTCTGTATAGCACAGTTGTAATTTTATAACAAGATAATACGCGGCGTTTAACATGCAAGAATTTACGACGTATGCAATATCGAAAATTATCTATTAATCAGTCGATAGCTATAATATCATACTCGCATTACTCGCGATCATTTATTCATGCGGCTTTAATTGAGTCACGTAGGAAACTCTACGTGGCTACATAATCATTTTCCACTGTGATATCTTTCAGATCGTTGAGCGATAGGAGTCATTAAGCGTAGCAAAGCGTGAAGTATTGCGGAGCCTTGACATGCCGTTTAACCTAATTCAAGAATATTTTATATGCGGGCGATGTAAAAAAGCGAATAAAAGCGCGTAAGCAGAGACGGACGGAGGAGAGATGGAAAAGCGCAAGTAATTTTAAGTATGTAAGAATAACTTACATACGCATGTACTATAATATCACCTACGATTGCACTGCATGGAAAACTTTCATCGCGGAATTCCAAATGTAATTTCATCAGCGTAAGTGCTCGTTACTTCATACGTTGGGATACGTACGTCTCTGACGTTGTCGCTATTCTTGGCAGCGGCACGTTAAAAATACGCGCTAACGGATTATTTAATATCGGTCCATCAGCTGCTGGGCGAGACGAGATACGGTAGTAAATGTACGGTAGCGAGTAATACGAGTACAGGGTTACTTCAGGCACACGATGGCAACGGCGAGTAGGTCGGTTACAGATAATCGTCGCGGTCATAGAAGTCGGACCATTCGGACGCGAAATTGTTAACTTAATTCTATTCTCTAATTCAATTAACGCTGCGCCTCTGTGCCAGATGTACCTACCTACCTACGTACCGGGATAGTTCACCGCGTGATTAAATGGAAAGTACTTTCGCGCGGAGAAGCGATCTTTCACGCTTTCCACGTTTCCGGAGCTAGTAACAGGCGAGCATGGCCGCACACATTCAGCTCGCTCCACATCCGACGGGGTCTTAGTAATCTGCCTCCAGTGACGAGGTGCATCGCGCCGGGCATTTATTTCCGGCTCGTCCGTTCTGGTAGTTCTCGCGTTACTTCAGCGTCACCGCGGTGTTACGAGATATTGCGTTGCTATGAGGTGCGCTCTTGCCGGACGCTTCAAAAGCTGTAACGCGAATCGTTGCTCAACGGTACTCTCGGTCGAAAATATCTGATCCGAAAAATTCTTTTCGAAATGTACACTCTAAATTTCTTGCAGAAATCTCACTCCAAGAAAGTGAAAATACAATCACCCTTCACTTCTTGAAAAAGAGTGACAATTTTTAGATTATTCTCTTTTTAGATTATTGTCACTCTATTTCAAGAAGTAAGATATTTTCATCATTTGTTTTTAAGAGTGATTGTATTTTCACTCTTTTGGAGTGAGATTTAAAAAAAGTTGATAATAAAGAAAGAGTTACGTATTATTTTATACTTCCTTATTATAATTCATTAACTTGAATAATGTAAAATAAGACTCGCGATTTTGAGAAGAATTCAAATGAAGACAAATATTGAAATATTGAAACATATGAGAAAAATTATGAAATTACATAATAAATATTCAGAAATATTCGATTTTCTCATGCATACTTGTTACTTAATCCCTAGTTGAATTAATATCATAGCATTAGATATTATAAGAAAACCTTTAAAATATCTTGAAGATATTTAAAACAATTTAAAATAAATTAATATAAATTTATTTAAAATAAATACATTTTAAATTATATAAAATAAATAATTTAAAATAAATTGCCAATTCCATTGGTATTTTCAGGTTTCTAAAATATGTAAACATAAATTTAAAATAAACTTGATATTTAAGTTTTGCGCAAAAAATAATTGCAACTAACATGAAAACATAATTTAAACTTAAACATCTTAAAGCAAAATTATTTCGACGACTTGAAGTGAATGTAATTTAATACGAAGGAAGTTTAGAGAAGGCGTGCACAGATTTCTATGAGTAGAATTGTATTCAATTAAGGAGAAATCGGGGGTCTTTAGTTGGATGAACTTGGCATACGTAACTAGGCAAGATATTCAAATAGAACGTTTCCAAATACATTGCTATTCTGCATAAAGAAAGAATAAATCGCTAAAACTAGTAGTTTCACAATCCACAAGGACTCCTTTTAACTAATAATTCCATGTGCATATATATATTTCTATCCGTAGTAAATCGTTTAAATTGCTCAAATAGTGCAATCTTTATCTCCTATTTTGTTAATTACAGTCGTATTTCTGCTAAAAATACTATTCGAGAAATTTATAAATTTTATAGTATCGATTTATTATAAAATCATCAACATAATTCATGAAATTTTTGATATCTTTATAATAACATAATTATACACAGATATATTATTACATGAATAATTTAGGTATATCGGCGATATACCTATTTCAGGAAATCGATGGCCTTATATTTCACGGAATGTTATCGCGCGGCGTTCGCAAAACAATCGTAGTGTCTCGCAACCGGCGATGCAAGGGTCTTGTCCGTTATTAGAAGGATGATCCCTCCCCTCCTATCTTTCTTCGAGAGGAGGGAGGGGACTGCAAGCAAAACCGTTCGAACCGTGCATCGGTTAAGCCGAGAATGATTGCCTCTAATTTCTACCGGGGAGGGCCGCAAGAAACTTCCTAATGCTTTCAACATGCTCCCTGCTAGCTGGTATCAGCTAGCACCCAGACATCCACCCCTGGCTTTTTGCGATATCGGATATACGAAGGCGTGCGATCTACGTGACTGCATTCGACGCGAGCTTCGAGAAACGGTCAGTTTCATCCGACTAATTCGCGCGATAAACCGGAATATTGCCGACGTGATCGAGAAACTCGGTAAGAACCATGATTGTTTCTTCCAGAATTAACGGTGATTTATTACTAATTTACCAATTTCGAATTTTCTAAGCGAAGACGAACTTGATGATTGAAAAGCACTTAGAAGTCAATTAAATATTTATATATAAACACGTGTTCGTTTTCGAATGTTACAACTATCTCAAATTAAATCGTTCGTTTATCGCACGACAGCTATAGAATTATGTCCGTCCGCTAAAAGGAAATTACGACGTCTTTATAAATAAAATTTATTTTACTCGAAGATGTGTAATTATATAGTATTAAAATAAGGAGGTAAAAGGAGATGTAAGAGCGATAGGGATCATTGCGAGATCATCTCGGTCAAAGCAATCTACATCATCCTTTCACTGTTAACTATATTACGCAAGAGAAATTATATACGAGAGTTAATTATAATCAGTTATACTCTCATAAATTTAATGGATGGTCATTTTGAAAACAATGATATAACCAAGATATAAAATTATGATCTCAATGTATTATTAATACTATTATGGAGCGCATCATTCGCAGTAATCAATAAATGCAATTCATTTCCCCGCTGCGTTTCCTCATGCTACATTATTGTTCTCTTATGTTTTATACTGATTTATACAAACAACTCCCGGAAATAATACTTCTAGTAATCCACTTCGGTAATACCGTTTAACAATCCGATTCAATGTGCAACAAAACAATTGATTCGTTCTGCAAATCTTTGCAGATCAATTAGCAAGGAATGTTGTGCCTACAATACGGAATTATTGTATCGCATCTGGATCCAAGAAACGGTCTTTGACATCAACCTATCAATGTAGCTAGATTTGACTTGGGATGTGAAATGAAATGGCCAGACTCATCAGACTAATCCTTGTGATAATCAAGAGTACTTCGGCGAGCTTAATTACGAGGGTCGGTGCACGCAATTACGCGTTCGTTACTACATACGGGCCCGGCTTTGCGAACGTGTTTTCAGCTTGTTGGCCCGCCCGCTCGAATAAATATTTCACCACGCTGCTCTGCGGAACGCGAGTTTTCCACGTCAATTACCGCAATGGGATTTGAAACTTAAATGCGGGCAAATCGGATCTGATATGATCCTTACGACAAGTTCAAGCGAGTACGCATCGTATCCTAATTTCGGCTACGGAAATGTTACCATAGCGCATTTGACGTTCTATCGATAGTTTCAAATTAGCGTCTTCAACGTGCATAATTCGATTTGACTTTGATTTGATACAGTCGTGATATTACCGGTTTATTGGCAGCTCGCATCAAACGTTATAATTGAAATGGGTACACATCACATCGTCTCGAATTTGATTATCTATAATTAACCGTGCGTTTTGCGCTGTAACTACATTTCACCGCTGCTACTTAATATTAATTTTGCTCGATGCATCAATTAATGCTATTCACTTTCCCAATTAATAAATCGAACGGAATAAGTCTTCTCTCAAATAACCGAAGTAAACGAAAAGTATGTGGTATTCTCGTGATATAATCGTTGCAACAACCCTTTCTCTTCTATCCTCACCTCGTAAGCTAAAAGTTCGTCGGATCTCCCGAGGAGAGAACAAGTTTGTAAGAATCGTCGGGAACGAGCTTTTGCGATGAAAGTTTTCATCAAAAAACCAGTGCACATTCGTGTCGCGATGTCGCATTTTAGCGTCTTACGTATATATATTCATATGCTGACGACGAAAAGCGAGGAGGGGGTGGCTGTCGTTGGGGATGTTGGTCGGATTCTTAAGGCACCAGTTCGCCGCTACCGTCGCGAACTTCGAACAAGTTGAGCAATTTGGAATCGAATGGAGTTTCGGGGACTTAGCCGAGTGAAAAATTGCTAGGAGCAACTTTCCCGTGCCTTTCTCGGGCCCATTAAGCGACTCAACAAGTATGATTTCTGTAACCGTTTCGCCATCGGTGCGTTTTGAATGCGGGATCGCATTGGTGGTTCAAAAATCACGATGATGAAGAGAGCTGGCGAAGAAAATTGTTTGTATCGCGCCGCTGCGTGGAAATCTCCGTCGCGAATAACCTCGTTGAGGAATGCTGGAGAACGTAAACAATCAGGACCGCGGAGAAACGCGCTGCATTCGCGTCGCTCATGATTTCCGGGCAAATTTACGAGCCAATTCGGAGTGTAAATACCAGGGTTTTTGTAATTCGGTTAATCTCATTTACTTTGCGATTCTTCGCGGACAAATCCGAGGGTAAATTATAACAAACGAGGTTGATGGTTCTACAAAAAAAAAAAAAAATTGAACCTTCAACTTTTTCCATGATATACTTTCGTTTACGTAAAATAAATGTAGAACGGAACGATAAAATGCTGGAACAGAGAAGAATACAAGTAAAATTTTAATTCCTCAAAATTATAGTCGCGCCGCGCGGCTACACTTTCCGCAAAAATAATCTATCTAATCTCATGCCCTTTGCTTTCCTCCCTGTTCTCTTTTGCCACGCGTGCAGCATTTAAATTCTCCACCGACGGAGTTCCGGTTTAACAAGTACCTTCCATGTCCTTCATTAACGTATCTCACTTTCTGTTCCGTAAATGTTTTCGCCATCCTAACGAGTATTACTCGGCCCCTAGTTGGGTGAAGTTTCGCAATAAACATGCGCCGGTAGCGCGTAAGACGTAAGGCAAAGGGACCATAAATTTTCGATAGTTTTAAAGGCAAATGCGGCTAAAAGCAGACGTGGTAAGTACTACAACGTATATCTCTTCCATTTCAGTCATCAACGCTACCCGTGAATCAAGAGAACCGGCGAAAGAGAGCGGAAACGACGTACTTTGACTCGTTCGAAGTTCTCTCCATAACACTGTCGGAAGAGTATTCTTTATGGAAAAAGTACGAAAGATTAGGCTAGACTAGTCCCGAACATAGTAACTCATTCGCCGTAAAACTCCTAAACAAATGGCTAATGACAACTAGGAGCTGCGTATCGAATTTGCTGTGCTAAATTAAAATAGAATTTTCGAAATGTCGAGTATAATTAAATTATAATTTTCAACTCTTTTACATAATGTATCTTTTTATTAATTTATAAATGTATATTTTTGTTACTACATACCTATACTAAAAAAAACTAAATCTTAATGAATATTTATTTGAATAGAACTAAGTATTTACATATAAATATAAACATATATTTATTTGATAGAAAAACTATTAAATTATTAATTTGATTTATGTAAATATTATATTTCTATTGAGTAAATATTTATTAAGATTGTAAATAAACAAATATTTATTGAAATTTAGTAAATGTTTCAGCATAATAAAAACAACGTTTTTATTCATTCCATTCTGTCTTATTATAAAATAATAATTAAGTCTAGCAAGAAAAATAACTTTTCGATTGGATTATACACACAGAATGTACAAATCGTTGACTTTTTACAGAATATTTTAAATAATTATTTCCCTTCAATTCGAAAAAAGTCACAATCTCTGTAACAATATTGAGATGGATGAGGCGAAAATAATTGCGCGTGTTTTCGGCGCGTAATTATTTTGATCGTTGCGCGGATCAACATTGTTTCCTCATTTGATCGCAGTTAAGAACCGCATTATAATCGCAAATACACGCCATTGATAAAATTTAATTAATTGATCGCTCGGGCAATGCCACGTTCTGCCCGGTCGTGTCGATATATTTTAATTAACATCGCTCTTTAATTGAACATATAGACGTCGAAAATCTGCGACGCGCGCAAAGCTCTCTCCGCCAAAGGAGCGGAAAGTGCACGAAAGGTCGACAATTATTTCCGGCCGGTTGGTCCGGACGGATGCGATTGGCATCATTGGTATTGCGGAGGCTGTAGAACACCGTACGAAGTGGGGATAGAGAAGCTTTCGCAAATTTGAATTCGAATCTACGAGCCAAAGAGCTCGACGAGTGAAGTGCTCGGTACATTCCACTCTCGAGCGTATAGATAGCGTAGGAAGAGTGCGGGAGGCAGAAAGGGGGTGGGGAAAGAGACGAAGGGGATGAGTCAAAATCCACTTCGACGGTAATTGCATGTTCGGAGTTATCGCGAATCTACTGCTGCCGGCGTGCGCGATATAGGGTCCGGTTCGAGGATCCCCGCTTTCGACATGCGTTTTGCGTTATTGATCGATCAGTCGGATGACGCGCGCCGCGCCGGCACTTTCTTGCGAGCGAACGAGATAACCCCCGAGTAATTAGCAAAATTATGGGGGACGTGATTCGAACGGTCGATCGGGGATTTGCCGCGCGAGACGCGCTGTTGTAAGCACGAACGGAAATAAAACGCAAAATCAGAAATTTGGAAACGATATTTAAAGTAAAATTGGCATTCGCATAAAAAAATTCCTTTAACTGGACCGAATCTACCATTAATAGAAAAAAGCAAGAAAAATGTGAGAATACCATGGATAAAAAACTTCCTTTTTCTCATTTTCTATTTTTATTATTTTAAATGAAAATAATAAGGACTCCTGACACCTTTGCCGAAATAACAAAATAAAAAAAGATGTATAGGTGTCTGGTGTGAAAATTCAGAGTTAATAAACGACTTTAATGAAATTGAGAAATATTACATGTTTTGGTTCAATTTTGAGTGTAATATTTTTTTAATTTTATTAAACTCGCTACATTTGATAATTTTGAGCCATTTTCAGATCGTAGACTTTTATTGTTTTCACTATCAAAGACAGTCGCTAGAAGAATCATTCCGGATATCTGGAAGACGTGTTACGTTAACGGGGGTGAAAATGTAGTTTGAGACAACTATTTCCACGATTCGCACGCTTTCCTTTTTTCATACTGGAGCAAAATCCTCGGGATTTAGCTGCAAATTGTCACCGCGACTGAATGGCGGTGTAGTTATCACAGCGTCGGAATCTCGTTGAAGAGAGATAGCGGTTAGAGGACTTCTTCTTGCTCTTTGCCGAGCCCCGCGCGATCTTCGTCGCGGGAGCTCTCGAGTTCAACGCACGGCACATCGTTGATCCCGCAAAATCCACGGAAGGAGATCCCACGGAGCCCATAACTTTTACCCCCTCGAATTGCTCTTCGTAGTTTTCAGATTCGAAGCGCGATATACCTTCCCGCACTTCGCACCTCGCGCTCGTTAACCCACATCGCGGCGATGCCGATATTGAAGCGCGTAATTTCTCTTCTTCCATCATTAAAGGAACTTTAAGTCGCAACCAGCTGAGCCGCACTTTGAGTTTCGTGATTAGGCTTAATCACGTATCAATCGAACCTAACCGGACTGGATTGCGAGGAACGAAACTTCCGTTCGGTCATTGCAACCCCGATCGATTAATAGGCTCAAACTATTCACAGAGTAGATATGCGTTTACAATTAACAATAGACTCACGTGACCGCGCATTGATTGTTATATATAAATAGACATTTTAAACAACAGTAGACTAAACGAACGATGAAACCATGCACATTCAAATCGAGCTTTCATTTGTGAATCGTAATTACAAAATTGAGATTATTAAGGTTTAAAGAGAGAGAGAGAGAGAGAGAGAGAGAGAGAGAGAGAGAGAGAGAGAGAGAGAGAGAGTGATAATTAATAATCTGTTATTTTAGTACGCGATAGTTTGACAATTTGACATAGTAAACACCAAAACAGAATTGCTACGTAAACAATATAATACAATATAATACTATATGGTACTAATAATATTTTAAATGGCATCCAATTACAACCCTTTCAGCAAATGTCGAAATACTCGCATAAGGTTGTAACCGTTGCGTGTGCAAGAATATATTTTTATTGGTTTCTAAGTACAGGGCAATCTGCGCGCGCGCTCGCTGGAGGAATGTCGCGATCTCGAAGCAGTCCAAATATTACGGGTGAAAACACCCGGAGCACGAGGTTCTTCGGTTGTGTGCTCGGTTCTTAAACCCGGCATCGAAGTCACTAAGCTCGACAAGGACCGCAAAGACAATATTATCTCGGGGAAGTCCTCGCGATGTTGTCTCGCTTAGTCCTCGGGCTATTTCGATATACGTACGCTTTTCTTGATTTTTCGTAAGATCGCTAGAGGATGTGTTCCTCCGTTAATGGAGAAACACTGTTTTCGATTTTTTAAATTGCACCTAGTTGGTTGCCACGTCACGCGTTTATCAGCCGCGTTTATGTGCATCGTAGATTTTTAACGTGCGACGGTAGATAGGCCGATTTATTAAATAAACAGAACTGTTATTAAATGTACATCCTCCTCACGATTTTATTTCCGATACGAGCAGTTGAAAAAAAACACGGAAACACATTAAGGTTCTATTTCTTTTCCTCTCTCTCCAATTACAATTCATTTAATCTTTAAAAGTTATACAAGCTGATAGATGGGATACTCCGAGCACTTCTAAAAGTAATTTTATTTTTATAATTATGTTATTTTTTACTGGTATATTATATTAAAATTTATTTTACTTATATCTCTATGAGGTAGAAAAATGTAGAATGAACTTTAAGACTTCTAGGCATCTGGGCATTATTTTTTTCTTTTTCTAGAATAAAGTTATTAAGAGAGAGAGAAAATTATGTCTGAGATATTATGCCGTTCCATCTACCCATTTAAAGATTAAAAAATATATTTTTCACATATTTTCTAATAATAATAAAAATAATTTATCCTACTAAATTCTGTAGCATCTAAAAATAAAAATTATATATATATAGAATTATGGAATGTGAAGTTAATCATCATTTCCAGGATTTTACGAAGCTAAATTAATTTTTAATTAATCAGAATTGAAAAAATTTGCAATTTCAATGTAATCGATTCAAAATTTTCAACGAAAAATTCTTAGTCTAAAGAAAACTTTTCACATAATCTTGATACATATTTCTTCATAAATCATCGAATTCGTTAAATTCGCGTGATTCACATCAGAATTGGAGGTGCTTATCCACGCATATGGCGAACATTGAACTTAACGAGGCGCAGCGAGTAGACGTTCGCAGAAGAATCCATAATACGCTATCGATCATAAAAATGTCACGTGCACGGAAATATTGTTCGCGTCGACTATCGGAACTGAAGAAAAGAGACAGCGAGACGACATCTACGAGTTCAAGATAGACGGTTATAAAACCAGATTTAATAAGTTGTAAACCGATTTATACTTTCGCGTGGCACCGGTGTGATAAAATCTGCCGCGAAATAATCACGCGGCCATTAAATATTTCAAGCTATTCTGACCGCGGGAATAACTTGAGTGGCGTGCATGCCGCGTGCATCATTTATGTACGGCACATGCAATACACCAAGCGTTTATAATCCTCACCGCGCGCAGAGCTTAGTGGAGAGTACAGTAATGCGCCCATTACTTACACACACCGCGATCATATCGCGCTTTCCATTCGATACCGAGAGGAAGGAAGAGGAAACCGTTGCACATGTTACACGTATGCGCGATCATTTTTACACCTCTTTCGCAATCCAACGCGATCCCATGCCAGGATTCCAGAGATAACTGCAATAATGTACGTACAGAGCTTTCTGCTAATGGCGCGGATTGTCCCTTAGAATCTTTTCATAACGACGTTTTGAAGATCGCATTAATATTTAATTAAATCTGTGAATAGATGCCTTCCTTTGTTTCACGAGAATTCAGACAAGAAAATTTATTCTTCCATGATATATTATTAGATCCGTTTGTGTTGCTTGAAATCTTCAAACATGTTTGCATTTAAAATGCAATATAAATATATATTCGCGCGTCGAAGAGAAGAAAAGCGAAGATACTTTAATACAAAAAGTGCGAGCAATGTGAATAGATCTGTTATACGCGATTCGTAAATCTTCTAAATCTGAATCAGTGGACTGATATCAGTGCCAAATATACCACTGTTAATTAGTGAATAAAATATGAGATTCCTAACCTAGCTAACCTTTATTATGTGATCTAACTGACTTTGTTTTAGTGAAATAAATTCAATGAATATAGTACTGGAAGATTGAAGATATTTAACGTGCGAATATCGGTATTTTAATTATATAACACTCAAACTTTCTTTCATTTTTAGTTGAATTTCACTGATTATCCAGTGATAATTAGTATCCACTAATTTAGATTTAGAGAATATTATGTATATATTGATGTTGTACATAAGGAATGCTACACATTGTTTCAATTCCGGCTGTACAAGGGAGGACACTTAGAATCGAGAATTGAAGCTTGAAGCATCCTACAAATCTTTTAACGCAAGGGCCCAGCTTCCGGTTTCGCAGAAACATGCTAGCAACGATGGCCGAACGATGTCATCCAAGAAGAGCATTTCAACGTTCCCCTGAGCATCAGAGTATTATTGGATCGGCACTTGTTGGACGATCCTATCGGCGTTTCCATGATTATTTCGTGGCTTTCTCGGTTTTCCTGTCGAACGATAACGACAGCGACACAAAAAATTCCAATGAAACAACGAAACGGTGAGCGTCAATAATGTATTTCGTTAAACAAGCGAAATATTTTGAGTTGTATGCGAATGCATAGCTCGACGATTGTTGTTTTTATTGTTATATTTTAATTTAATTTTATTATTATCTAAATTTGTAATCTCTTCGATATTCTTTATAAAATCAGTAAAATAAAAAACCAATACATTATTATTAAATCCATCATTTTTACAACCTTGTTGTAATCAATGTTCAAAGCCTTCGATTAATCCATACGTACCTAATATAATTTAGTAAGTAACTTAGGTAATTTTTACGTACCTAAAATATTTATGAATTTAATGAAAACTTTATTGGTTCCAATATCGCAAAAATTGGATGTTATAGGTGTTGATTATGAAATAATATTGTTTCTTCATTTTAATAGACTTTTCTATAGATAATATCGTGACTGAAATCCTCCCTTTATTCACTATCTCACCGCTGCACGCGCTAATATAATCCAATACTTGGCGCCGACTTTCCGCAGAGTTCTTAATTGCGAATGGAGCTAATGAAGACAGCGGAGAAGCGTTAATCGGTGCCACTTTATATATACATAGTATATCAATTTATCTTAATAAAAACTTCCCAGCGTGGTTAAGAGAACAGATCGATTTAATAATTAACGTAATCACATTACTTTACTCGGAACACAATTAAAAATTTAAATCCATAATAATGTAACGCAATTTAAAGCTTAAACTAACAAGAATTGGATAATATTTCAGAGGAGCAATGTTAAATTAATGCGATTTTGCGCCGACGTAAATCAAATTTTAATTCAATCTATCAAACGCGTGTAATTTAAAAAAAATTACATACGAAATTTTTCCCTTTTGACAAAACAATCGAAGACTTTTTCAAATTAGACACCCAACGGTTTCCAAGTTTCTCAAGGTAGTCATGAAACTTATTTATCTTTAGTTTTAACGGATAGTCGAGGCATTATTAGGGAATTCGTGGCTTCTTCGCTGACGACTTACGGCAATATTCCTCGTGAGTTAACTCGGCAGTTAGCGCAGACTACCCGCCAAAAAGTTGCAGAGCTCGGACGGAGTTGATGAAGAGGGCGGGGAAACGTTAGCCGAAGCTACCTACGCGACAGTTTGCTTATTTAAGCTTAGCTTAAGCAAAGCTCCCGAGTTACCGCGGAATGAGCGAAGGAGGAAGCTTGAAGAGAAAGAGAGAGAGGGGGGAGAGAGGGGGGAGAGAGAGAGAGAGAGAGAGAGAGAGAGAGAGAGAGAGAGACAGTTCGACAGTGAGTGCATATCGTAGTAGATCGAACTTCCAATTCGCCAATAACCGCTGCAATCTTGCGCACTAACGTGTTTGATCATACAATCACGAACGTACATAGTGATGCCAAAATTTTCCTCTCCAATAATCAAGAAGATTCACACGATCTTCGATATCAAGGATTAAGCAATAATAATGTTAGGACAATAATGTTGGGACAAAATTTGTCTACATTTTCAACACCAACGGGATAGTCCAATTAATCTTTATAAATATATTTCTAAAAATTTAACAAGATAAAGCGTAAGATACTTTGCTTAAGGGAGAAATAAAAAAAAATTCCAATTAAAGAAACTTAATTGTAAGTTGTAGAATCAAAGAGATAAACTTAACTTATTTCTATTTATCACCTTTTTCGTTATAGATTTTGTAATCTATTTTAATAATTTTCTTTTATAATATTTAAATATTTTTGAAATGTAGCGATCGTTTTCTGTTATTAAAATTGATTTTTATTAAATTAAGTTTGCGCTCAGAAACATTGTTTCCTTGCATATTAGGAACACCAAAAGATTGGGTAATTTCAAAGATGTGTGTTTGAAGCTTAAAAGTCCGATTTTATGAGAAAATGTGACAATGGATATTTATCATCTTTAGCTTGATTTTTAAAAGTATTAAAAAGCTCCAAAATTCACCTTTTATAGATATTTAAATTTCCGTGAACTTCTATTTTTTAATAAAAATTTACAAGGTCCATTTTTTGGTCAGGTTTTAATCTAACTTTCCTAAATTTAGCTACTGAAAACGTGGGCGAAGACTTCGTGAAACGAAAAGTAAAGGTACGTGATCAAATTTCCGTTGTCACGTTGACGCGGAAACGGCCGGTATTGACGTGGCTTCCGGTTTCTCCTGCCAGTAGTCGTCGCGACGACAGTTACAACGGACAAAAGAAGGAAAGGCGAAGAGATTGAAGGGAGGTAGGACCATGATCTTGGAAATTCTGCTCTCCTCCCTCTTGTTATCAGGCCTCGCGCTTTGCACTTTCAACGTCAGCTGTAATCTACTCCGGGTGAATTCAGAAGAGAAGCCATCACGCGATGTTCTCCTGAAACGTGGTGAAAAATAATGTGTACGAGCCACGGCGTCGTCGACCGGTGTCGGTTTTCCACGCGCAGCCTCCAGTACTATCGCGCCCTTAGCCCTTTCTTCGTGAACCTTTGACACCCGTGTATTTCCACGTCGGAATCGGCGACGTAGTCGCGCGCTCGTAGCGTCGCTATTTCTTCCCGACGTAAGATGGGATTTACTGTATTCAAGCGGCGGGATGGGTGCCTTCTAGATCTTTTTTTTTTCTACCGCTTTCTCAGTTTTTTTGCTTTCGTCGTCTGACCGCGACGCTTTTGCCAGGGAATTACCACGTCTTCTTCATTCCGCGCTTCTTACATCGCGTAGACCCATAATTCCCTCTTTCATTAGGCCTTTCTCGCGTTGTTGACGAAAAATTAGGAAACCGATAAGAGTAGTGATACGCGATTTACACTCATTAATGTCGGACGTTAATGAGACACTTTACTTATTTAATTAACTATTTAAAATCATATACACACAACGGCTGCAACGTATATAAATAAATATGTAAAACGAAATCGCTGGAGTCGAGATAAACGGGAGAGTTATTTCGCGCGAACATCGGTGGAAGATATTATACTTTCTCGCGTAAACCGCCGGTGTATATTAACCAATAAACAGGGTCGCGGATTTAACGGTGGTGATATACTTTTTTTACGCGACACAGCCATTTTTCCTGACCGAGCACTAAAAGCGAGCGACGCGTGTATAAAACCGATGGATATTAGCGACGCGTCGCACACGCTGAGTTATGCGGCCTCAGTAAAAAATGGGGAGAGGCGGGATGTAAAAAAAAATGGAAAGAAATACAGGGAGGTAGGGAGAGCTATTTGTACAGGCTGCCCCATAACGACGGGCTCGCCTTAACGCTCATAACGTGCAGGTGCATGGAGAACGACTGTCCTGGAAAATACGAGCTGGGCGTGATGCCCTATGCGGATCATAGACGGAGAGAGAGAGAGAGAGAGAGAGAGAGAGAGAGAGAGACGGAAATTTGATTCATCTAAGTGAGCTACATTGAGAGAACAGCTGAAATAAATTCATGCATTCATACATTCATGTATTCATGTACTCATTTACAAGCAACACATTGTCCGCGTTAATAATTCGTAATATAATCCAGTTACAATCTTCAAGCACGATCGATAAGTCACTCATTAAATGTAGAACAATAAGGAAATTTCTTCTGAATGCAGGAGACTTGATAAAGCAGTGTTTGCAGCGCCGTCGGAAATGGAACAAAAATAAATTGGGTGGTACAGCAAACCTATAACTTACTGTGCGAATTCAACATATATGTATAACTAAAAAGATTCGGTTTAATAAATCGCTAATGTTATTTAACTGTCAACTTTCCTACTTTAATATAGAAAATTGATTGTCTGTATATTATGACTGTAGATTTGCTGAATCAATGAAGTTTTTAGTTGTTTGATTTTTTTCCGTGATGATACGATAATTTCAAACGCTTCGGCATGCGGGCTTACATAACATTAAAACACCTTCGTCAATATGACAAAGTAATATCACAAGCCGATAATTATTATTGCATTGTTAACTTTCGGCTTAATTATCAATCTAATTCAGTTTGCGTTTTGCCAATCATTTTCTGTTCAGTCTTATCTGTTAATGACAATGTCGATCGCGCGAATAATATTTCAATCATGTCGGAAGATCGAGGCCACACGGAGAAATTCTGGAGTATTCTCCGGTGTCTAACTACCATGAAATTGTGTACATAAGTTAATTAACAAGTGTATCACGCGAGCAAGGATGAAAAGTGTGCCAAGCATAACTAATAATCGCTCGTAACAATGCATCAGCTGGCAACAATGCTCTTTAAATATGTTCTTGCAGCAGGAAATTGTGGCGTTACTTGACATTGTAGAGAAACAATGATACACAATAGTGATATAAATAGAAGCACAGATGATGCAAAATGCTACCGCGTCTCAATAATAATGTGACGTGCATGACATATGTGAACTATTTATGGTAGAAAATCGTATTACAGAAAAATGTTAATAAAAATGTATAATAAGCAACACGTATTTACACTCTAAGTTCAGGCTATTTTGTATTCTTATTAAAAATCTTCTTATTCCAAAGAAAAGTAATAGTAACTTTAACCTTTAAAAATAATTTTACTGAAAATCTTCCTATTCTGATTCAAGTAATAATTGCTTTAATTCTCTTTTACAAATTATTACATAAAAATAGAAAATATGATATCAATAAGAAGTGTCAAAAAAGATATTCCAACCTCCTCAAAAATATGTAATAGTAACTTTAATTTTTTTTTCAGAAATATTTTCATGGAAGCTCTTCCTATTCTGATTCAAGTAATAATAGTTTTGATGCTCCTTCAAAAATTATTACATAAAGATTATTATATTACAAAATTTATTTAACTCCAATAATATGTAAAATCTTCCAAAAAAAATAATAGTAATTTTAATTATATATACAAATTTAAAAAAAAAAAAGATAAAAAGGCGCTAAGAATGTGTGCACATTAAAAGAAACTATTTTATTTTGTTTCAAAGTTGATTTCATTAATAGAATTATAAGAATAAAAAAGATTTTTGATTAATAATTAATTTTAAATGTCTCATTTTTCTTCCCATATTCTGCTTCTCCTATTTATCAAATATTTTTGATGATAAAGGAAATTATACAATCTGAGGTCTAATTGCTCATTCTTCTTGAGTTTTCTACGTATTTTATACAATTATTTGATCACATGTACGGAAGAATGTACACATAAGACAAAAATTGTTTGTCATTACAGTGATGTACATAATTTTTTAATAATTTATATATCGAAAATTCTATACTGATATATTAGACTAATATATTAGGTTTACACAAAATAATGACATAATTGATATATTACTATATATAGAATCATATCATTACTATATATAGACTTTGCAAACGCATGACATACAACAATAAATTTTCGTTTTTTAGCTAGTGGTCTTTATAACATATATATATATATATATATATCAGGTAAATATTTTTAAAAATCAAAATATTTAATATGTAAATGTTTAATATATTAATGTATAATAATTTCTCTTTATTTCTTATGATTTATATAAGAAAATTGAGAAAAAACAATGCGAGGATTAATGTAGGTGTCGTGCTTAATACATGATATATTTGAAATAATACTATACTTGAAAATATTTTTGCTCTATTTTGGAGCACTAAATTAGCACTAAATTCTCTACGTACTTATTTTTTGTACACGTCCACTGTATATTTTTTTTCTATTATGGGGGATTCAGTTTGCCATTAAACTGAACTGTTCCCCCTTTTTTTTAATTCCTGCTAAACAGTTCAAGTACTAAAATTCGAAAGTGTATTAAATTAGCACCTAAAGAGCACCAATTTTTTTATTTATTCCGAACTTGATTTTCGATGGTGAGGGATCCAGCTTAATAGACATATCGATTGAGACACTATATATAGCTCGCTGTGATCATTTTTATTATTTTTAGGCGAAATATTTTTATCAATAATTTGAGATAATCAGGATATTATGTATAGCTTTAGTCACAATTGCACTTATTTAACTCCTCCGCGATTGCGTGACCGTAAACTTCACTCACAATCTCTGCAGAATGCAGTGTAGAATGTGTAAATATACAGAATCGTCGCAGCGCTCGCTGACTATGTATTACTAGTGCTACATTTATCTCTTGCGTCAAAAATTTCAAAAGAACATTTCCTCCATTTTGTAGCGGCGATGACGACGACGATGTATCTTAATGTAAAAGTTTCAGATTCGGACTTTGTGTTGAAATATTTCCGCTCGTAAAGAAAAAAAATAAAAGCACATATTATACAACTAAGCTATCGATTAAGCGTACATAGAACGCGATCGAATCTGTCCTTATTGAGATATGATAATCTCAGTCTCCCGCAATTCGCTGGCTCACGTAAAGAAATCTCAGCAATGTCTCGCGCTACGACGTTACGCTTTGTCTTAGAGCTGAGACACTTATATCGTGTCTCCTGATTAATGTGGCAGGACGAGTTAATAAAGAAAATGCAATATACTACTTTATTAATAAGTCGCGAAAAGATATATTTATATATATATATATATTTTACGTTAATATTCTGTCTCTAAATCCAGGAAAACCATTCCATCATAATTAGCAAAATCATTTTTATCAGCAGCGATCATTATATACGCAACATGTTTGTCCAAAGAATCTTCAAATTCTTATCGATACTCATTAGGTGCGTGTTCAATTAGGATAATTAGTTCGACTTCATTTTCGTATTCTATTCATATATTCAAAAAAATAGCGCTATTTGCGTTTTTCAAATTAATAATGCAAGTAGCTATCGTCATAATTTTTCATATCTTCTATATTATCTTCTATATTTAAAATATTCAATCCTAATTAGTTAATTTCAGACACATAATTATCAATACATATATTTTTCATCTTTCATCTGTTTATTTAAAAAATTGAATTTTTCGCAGCAGACTATAATTTAAAAAAAAAATACTTGGGTAAATTCTTTTCCTAAGTAATGAGATGCTGATTAAAAGTATCTTGCTATCGATTTCCGGTGCATTTTGTGATAGCATAATGGCGACGAGATTTCGTGCACAATTATGGTGTAATGCATTCCATCTAGGTAAATCCCTTATAAATTGAACAGCTAAATGCTTTCATCTTACATAATGTTAAATCTATGCAGAATCTATATAATTAATAAATACAGATATTCTTCTGTATTCATACATTCAATCAAATTACCGCGTATATACTGAATGAAATATAATTGCAAAGAATATGATGATAGCATTTAATAAAGCTCATGTCCACTATATGTACCAAGCATTACTTAAAAGTTGAACAATATCTCAATTCGATCACTTAAAATATATATTATTTGATTGAATTACAGAAGGCAATTATTCTCTACAATCATAAATAAAAAATTAGCTCGCTATATTTAGAAAAGTAGGTATCCATGTAATATCCCATTTTTTTGACACAGAAAGAGTAGGAATAATATTATGTGAACGTAATAATATTAATGGAATTACACAGAGATGTGAAATAGTACTTCATTGCTCCTTTTCTTTGAGAAAGCTGTATGGCATTCAAGCATTTTACGCCGTTGATTACTGCACTGACGACTCTCTTTGCAGTTCCGGATAGTAATTCTCGCGTTCTCTCTTTCTCTTCCTCCCCTCTCCTTTCACTCTTTCTCTCTCTTCCACTTCTCGTAAGTTCTTCGGAGTGTTTACTCATATCCCCCAAGGGAAGTTTTAGACTTTAGAGGGGTGGAGAAACAAACGAACGCTCGGAAAGGATAAGAACTTCGTTAATATATGCATTACTTGTACGCGCTAATATCCCATCATCCGTTTTACTTAGCGCTCGATTCTCCTCCGCTCGTTCTTTGTTTCTCTTTGTGTCACAATGATAAATGTATTGCAAATCGCGCGATGTGAGGAATTTATATAAAAAAAGTTGGCCAAATTATTTTATTAGTTTAAAATGTGCCTCTAATTATATATATATATATATATATACATATATATATTTGTTATAAAAATTTTATATAAAATTTTTCATAAAATAAAATGGATATGTAAAAATT
>NW_017259246.1:145435-148012 GCF_001594045.1 Atta colombica
AAGCATAGCGACCTTTTATTTTGTAGATTTGTCTCAAATATTTATACAGAATAAAAATGACTTTTGACCAACTTTTCCACATAAATATCTCACTATGCGATATGTATGTTTAAATAGTAAAACAATCATTCGTTCGCAAATGATGATCATACATAATAATTGCGTAAAAATCTTAAGCAAACGTAAAAACAATAGCGAAAAAAAAGAAACAGCGATAATTATCAATCGTCGTATTTATTGCTGACAGAAACTCGAAGGCGGATAATAGATATGCAGTCGATATCCACTTCGTTCGCGATGTACGAAAAGAAGAAAAAAAAAGTGACGAGTGTAAAAAAAAACACGTTCCGACAATCGGTTTCGCGTCTATACTCGTTTTATTTCGCGGATAATGATTTTTTACCGGTATAACAAACGGAAAGGCAGATAGGACAGAGCAAAGACAGGATGTAATATTTGCCCTTACTTTCAACTTTATTTGATGGAGTTCAACGAACCGGAATCTCATTTTTTTTTTTATCTTGTTAACGACGAACAATCGTCCACTTAACGAACGCGGTCGCGGTTCGGGCTTTATTTTGCCGCTGTAATATGTGTTTTGTCATCGTGACGATAGCATCATTGCCCACGTAACACGCGTTTTATAAAATCACGACCTATTCTTCGCTGCTTTTACGACGGGAAATTTTGCAGCGAGCTTCGACGCGACGCCGCCGCCGCCGCGTCATTGGTTTGTTCCGGGTGGAGATGATTATCGATTCGATCGGAATTCCTCGATCATATACGAGTTTCTTCGAGCATCCGATTCGCATGTAACGTCTTCGCGTGTAACAACCGCCACGTGTACCGGCCAAGATAAAAAACAATAAGGAAAAAAAATATCAAGTCCGTGTATAAAAATGGAATGCATTGCGCAAACAATGCGATACGTCTTGGAGGGAAAATGAATTCAAAAGACACCTCGGCGTTAACGAGAAAGACGGTACCTCTGTAACGTCAAACAAACAAACGTAGAAACAAAAGAAGACCTTTTTATTCGACTCATCTTAGAATTAAGATAAACGAACGTACAGTCTCACACACACACACACACAATTCACGGAAACTCTTAAATTGCTCGCAAGAAACATGAGTCGCTTTTTCGACCGAATACTCGGTGCCGTCTACTGGTTTGGACAGCGTCTTAAAGAGAAGCCGTCCAACCCGATTAGATCCGTGGCTTGTGCGGACGTGAAAGAAAACTTGAGGATGTAAGACGCTGCGGAAATTACCGTCACAGACCGTTGGAGGTCGTGTGTCGGTGCCTAAAAGAATTAACAAGAGCGGTCGAGCCGAACTCGGAACCCGCTCTGTGAAGCAAAAATAGAAAGCGAGACTATAGTTTACCCATGAAACCTGCAGCGAAGTAAATTGAAAATTACGATGAAGTTGAGTCATGCGGAAGCGCCAGTATCTTTATGCATGTTCTGCCATCATTGTTTCACTTCAAACCTAAGATAAGCTCGTGGCTCGTGGACACTTCAAGTGTTTTATTACATATTAATTTTTCATGACATTGCATTATTGTTGTTCACGGAATTTACATTAAAAAACAAGTATGCTAATATATTTATATCATAGTTCTAGTTTACATTTTGTAAAAAAATAAGTAGTCCACGAAAGGTAATAAAATATTTTTTCTTTTCAAGAAAATATTTCGCACAACGAGGAGAGAAACGTTTCTCAGCTGGCTGATAATTTTCTAATTACATGGATTAAAGCACGAATGGACGAATTTAAGCAAATTTAATAAAAGCGACAGCGACTATAAATATTTTAAGAGGCGACGATAATTTTCCTGAAACCTCTCCGGAATCTGTGTGTTATCGTTCTCCACGTGCGACTTATTCAAACACCATCCTGTCAAAAGCGACATCAGGAACTTCGTTCCACTTAACGCATTACGGCGACATTAATGAAAGCTGGTCTATTTACTCTTCTCACACCTTCAAAAGAGACGCGAGACGCGAATGAGTTATTAAATGCACGAGCATCGTCAGTGCACGCGTTGCATTTTATCGAAGATTTTTTTGACGCTCACAAGAAATTCGAAAAAAATCGGAAGTCCCATTGCTCGTCAGTGTAGCGGAGTTCCTCGATCAAATATGATTCTCGTGTAAATCCATTGTGAGAAATGTGTGAAATAATATGCTTTAAAAGTTTACCGGAACGGCAAAAAGCAGGCTGATCTGGCTAATTTAATCATTGGAAGATCAAAAAATTTGTCAAGTTGGGACCATTGGCACGCGGCAAGCGAATTTTTTTTTAAATCAAATATGAAAAGATAAAGTATTTAAATCGATCGGTTAAATTAAATCGATATTAAATCAAAAAATTTAATCAGTATTAAATTCGAAAAGTGTTATTTAAATGTATAATTCATAAAATGTTTCATTTAAAATTATGATACAAAAAAGGAATAATATAATGGGATTTATGTATATTTTTTATAAGAAATTTTTTAATTAAAAAATATTTTTGATATTAAAATTGTGATTAATTATTAAAAAAAGTGATTAAAAAATATATATATATATA
>NW_017259246.1:148112-152482 GCF_001594045.1 Atta colombica
ATTTCTTTTTATTACACCTAATATATTGCATAAATATTTTTAAAAAAGGAGATGGTTTCCACTGTGGATTCATCAATGATTTTCGCTTCTGCCGCGCCTCACGATAGATCGCGAAGATAATCGACACGCTCAATGACACGGAACGCATTAAAAAATTTGCTCGACGAAACTCGCTGAATTGTCTCGGACAGACACAGCGATTTTTCTCTCGCGACTCGCTGATTGTCCGACAAGTCGCATAAATCCGAGATCAACAGCAGCAGGCGTATAATTTCCGAAAGTGATTTCACGCACGGTAACGATCGCGCGCGTATGCGGATAATTACACGCCAGCTGCGGTTTCTGCTATTTTTAAAGAGCAAACGATTATTAATACTTTCTCGGAAATTTTAAGGTATTCCTGATTACACAACACATAATAAATTGCTTCTATAAACTTATCTTCTTTTTATTATTTCTAAGTGTTAAATTATGTTACACCCCGCGATGTATGATTACGTTCTTACACAATAAAACGAAAAAATGGAGTAGAAAGAAATAAACGTTGTAAACCGTGCATTAATATTTCTACAAGAGATGTTTCTATCTCAGATCATTAAAAATATTTATTACAAAGAAGTTAACCATTTGCTATTACGATGTATGCTTCGTTAATTTTTTAACTATCTTCAGCGAGGAAAATTAAAAATATCGCAGTACATACTTCAGAAAAATTATATATAGAAATTAAATTAATTAGAATTATAATTGGAATAAAATCCGTCCTATTCCGTCAGTCTTACACAGTTTAGCGTTTATTCCTTCTAATTCATTTTTATTGTGATTATAGAGAGTCTAAATTGTACCTTATTTAAATTATTGATTACAAAATTTTTGATTCTTGTCTTATAATTTATGTATTTCTAAATTAGCAAAATTAATATGAGGACACTATTAGATAATTATAATTGCTTCGTGGAATCATCTTCATGCTCAAAGCTTTCCGGAACTCTTAATATTATTATTGGGACATAACTTTTCAGAGCGCTTTAGCATTCGGACAATTATAAATTCTGCCATCTGTAATTCAACGCATCTCTGATATCTATGGATATTTTTGTGAGAAATCCAATAACGTTATCGCTCGAGCGTTTGCGTAATGCGATGTTTTTTCGACGTCATAAAATTCCAGCTGATCTCCCATTAGGGGCGTCGCGAAACACCGGTATCACGATTTGCCTTTGATCTCTACGAATACATCAAATGTATACAATCGCGCGCGCGCACATTCGGTGTTCGCTCATACCATCAACGTAATAATAACCGCGTGTAATCGAATTGGCAACGCTAATTTCGGTAATGGCCATATTCCGCCGTGTAAAACGAACGAAAGAGTGTTGATTCGTTTGGTGGGTGTTCGCACGCGCGAATTGTAATTAAGTGCATGGCGTCGTTATCTTTTACATACACGCACGTATACGATTATATTATTATATTGTGATTACTGGCCGCGGGAGGGATGAGGGAATGTCGTTTCGCGCTTTATCGACGCGACTTTTCGCGCGATGGCATCGCGTTAATAATTCGTTCGCGAAGATCGAATTGTTTCCTGTTAAATTGACACGGTGTGTTAAAGCAGTGGACACCCGCCGAGCGACCGCCATTTCGCAAACTATACGGATTACCGCGATTCCATTAATACATCGAACGCGCACCCCGATGTTATTTCACGAAATAATGCGGTGGCGAACACGTGCGAAATTAACGCGCATATTACATTTCGACGAAAATAATCTTGTCCCGAATTCGAGGATAATTCGATGTTTGCGTTAAATACATTTAAATGCCTAATCTAATCCACAAAGACACTTGAGTCACTAAGGCCATGCTTAATTGTGTGCAAGCACATCTTAAGTCAATGACACAGATGTTATAAGAGAGAAATAATATATGGAATATCGTACACTGCAAAATGTACGTGCGTAAATTCTGTTAATTAAAAATTCAGAGTTTTATCTAACATCTTATATGTAAAATTCAATTCTATTCCTCAAATGTCTCTTCAATTATTTGATGTTTCAGGAATGTTAATTGCCAACACAAGAACTCTTGTATAATTAAGTTGGTCTTGAATACTAACGAGGTATTATACCTGTCTACGTAAGCATGTCTCAAAAGTATTATTGGAACACCGAAAAACATTTTGCAATACACTGAAAAAAAAATAGTCAATTTTAATAAATATTTAATTGAATATTGCCAATTAAATATTTATTAAATACAAAGATATATTTATTTGATACAAGAAATGTTAATTTGATTTAACAATCTTTTTTTTCCTGAACAAATATTTATTTATTGTAAGAAAATGTTTAGTTGACAGTATTGAACTAAATATTTATTAAAATTGACTATATTTCTTTTTCAGTATAGTAATTAGAGTATCACACAGTTGAAGATAAATATCTTGCAATGTGGCTACACGTATGGCTAAACTATTTATATTTAAGAATCTTTATTTTAGACCGCATATGTGAAAAACACAATACTAGAAAAATGCTAAATGCCTATTACGGTCGAAGCGGCATCTTCATTGCTTTAAAATAATTTTGAATTATTAATATACACTATATATGTACTTGCACTCTATACACACACACACACACACACACACACACACACACACCCACACACACACGCGCGCGCACACACACACCATATTGTAATATTTTTAAAACTGCGCGCCGAATTGTTTTTCCGGATTATAAACGCAATTAAAACTACTCTAGTAATCACGAATTAAATTGACAAGCAATTTAATAATTTGATGTTCAAGCAGCATATTATAAAGATGTTAATATGTTGAAACTGTTAATAAATTTAATTTTTGCGAAAAATATTTATATGACTATATAAACATCTATTGTATTCCAAGAGTAAAAAACGCTATATAAAATGAAGTATCATTAAATATTCTTAACACCATTAGCGTCGCGAATATTATATGATTCTAATCTACGCCCCTAAAGTAAGTAAAATTTGTTATCGCCGTCGAATAAAACATGTCTATTTTAGAAATCCTTTTTATAAATTTATGAGAATTCTATTTATATACAATTTTTAGGTGTAATGAAAAAAAATATTATAATGTAACAAAGAGGAACAAAAAATCCAGATGTACGATATGTAAAAATATAAATAATATCCTGAAATCTGATGTGAATCATAAATTACTCGAAGTATAATTAACTCAAAAAATGTTATATCATATGTAACGTTTCACTATAGAATATTTTGATAGAATATTTTGTATTGCATAGCAATAATTATTGATTATACATACCTGCAATCATTTTTGTAAGCAACTTAGATACAGATATAATGTGATCTTCGAGAATTTTCAAAATGTGATGTACAGCAAACGCACTTGTGTACATGTATTAATATTCAGATCAGAAAATAGATATCTATGATTTATTCAGTCGCAATGCGACAATCGCCTCGCGCACTATGCATATTTAATGTATCACATATAACGTTCATCTTTCTTGCGCAACTTCAAAGACATAAAAGCTCACTTAGTCTGTAATTTAATTGGAAAATTTCTATCAACTCTCTTTTCTCTGCTTTTTTTATCAAGGTTTAATTACGATTTCATGGGTTGAAAAAAAGTTGTGATTCACGAGAGAATGTGTCGCACGTATGCGTGCTTAAAAGTCATCATTCAGACGCGTGTTATGCCTCAATTGCATGTATAAAGAAGTATATACGTTGTTTCGCATTTCGCTGACACCGGGCGCTTCACGCTCCCTGACTGTGTGAATAAATGAGCGCGATGTACGTAAATAATATGTTCCTTATTTACTACTACCGCTGAGTTAAAATTATAGAATTATGATTTACGATCGCGCGCGTGAGCACGTCTGTGAGGACGTAACGTTGATTTAACATTACATTAATGCGTTACGGCAGACAGGTGAGCACCTTTACGTCCCACGTGAAATGTTATTATTAGAAATGAGATTAAAAATAAGAGTTGTAAGCAGCACTGATAACAGCTACAATGCATGTTCAAATATTTTATCAATGACGTCACAGTATAAACATAACCGAAACTTTTACACTGCAATCGAAATTAATACCTATCAAACAAACATGACAGTATCGTAATATAATCGAAAAACTTTGTAAAACATTTTTGAACTTTTATAAATACTTTTATAAATACTTCAAAATATAACTTTTATAAATACTTTAAAATATAACAATGCACAAACAATCATGTGATATTAATGAACAAATAAAAAAGTCAAAATATATTTATTTTACTTTAAAAATTATATATTTTTTATCATATATGATAATATGCCATATTGTTATTAATTGAAAAA
>NW_017259246.1:152582-152931 GCF_001594045.1 Atta colombica
TTCTATAGATTTTATAGATTAAATTTTATAATTGTTCATAGATTAAATTCTTTCTATTCCGTTAGACATCTCGTGATGTTATTTATAACACATTCGTTGTTTTTGTGTATACAATGTTTATTAAAAGTCATCATAAATGATAACGAGCAATGAAACTTTGGTAAATAGTAGATATAATTGCGACTTAAATATATTTAAAGAATCACCATTGTAAATTATCTCATTAATATAAATTCTAATTTTTTATTGTAAAAAAATACAAAACATTTTTTTAATTTTTATAAGGAACTGTAGAACTGTGAAAAATATTACCGGAACTGTTATTTTTTTTTTTTTTTTTTTTTTTAAA
>NW_017259246.1:153031-161497 GCF_001594045.1 Atta colombica
GTGTTAATTTCACAGATCAGAAGTTACAGCACAACGCATAATTTTCTAATTATGATTGACAACTAATGCTCGGACCATTCCAATGGCGCTATAACTTAATGTTATAGCTTATGTCGTCGGATATAGATTCGTCCGACACGACTAATTACTTTTTCTCCGTCTTCCGCAATTAGGCGGTTTCATAGCCGTCTTTACTGCAGAATTCAGTGGAATTCTAAGTTCTCAAGCGGACCATGACATTACAGTGAGAAAAAAAATTGTTAATTTGACTAAATGTATTTATAGTTAATACTGCGATTTTTTAGTTCAAGTATTTATGTATTTAGGTATGTATGAGTTATGTCAACAAAATCTTGTAATTTTTAAAAGTTATTTGTTTGAATTAATAAATATTTATTTGGCAGCCCGTAATCGCCGTATTTAGTGGAATCAACTAATATTTTTTTAAATCAACAACTTTCTCAGTGTAGCAAAAATGTACAGTCAAAGTCGAAGCGTGAGAGCGAATCCTACAGTTTTGCGTTTTTGCAGTATTCGAGTTCAAATAACGTGATGGTGGACTCGAATGCTAAAAACAATTATAGATACCGTTACGAAAAGAAAAAAATAATGTAAAAAATAACCACATCTAATCAATCTATATCTGTGTTAAATTGCTTAGTTTCAAAGTAATATTCACATTATGTTGCTTACTAAGCAATTCAACCACATAAATCGATTGATTAGATGTGGTTATTTTTTGACATCATTTATCGTGCATTTAATATGTGATTGAACCAAGTTTTTGCAATTACCTACATAAAATGAGTCCGTGACTTTTATGATTACTGTTCGATTCAATGAAATGATATCTATATACTGAATTGATTGAGATTCATGGATATACATTAATTATAAATTTTATACGTCCCGTTCCTATTATATCGATATTATCGTTTAGGCGATTGCATGGACACACTATATTTTACGATGAGACTCGCAGTTTCACATATTACTACAAATATTTTATGCACAATGCAGAATTCTAACGTGAAGATTGAATTATTCCACTGAGTTCGTCGTATTGAAATAACAACTAAACTGCAAAAAACGTACATTTCATCCATACAAGATAAAATCGCATTTAATGAAATGAGAAACGATTTACTTTATAAGCAGATAATCAATCTTCGTGTTTATATTATTTCATTTATCATTATACCTCACTTTTATTCATCGATTACTTAATATTCCCTGCAGCATTTAAACTTGAAAATGAAAATATCTAAGAGATGAGAATTTTTATTGTAAAGACTTTATTTTATATATTGTATATATAGATCCATTTCCAATATTTATAATCTAAAACTTCGATCTCTGTTTATACGTTTTTAAGGAGATAATAAAAGAACAATTTCAAATTTATACCGATATCAATTTTCTCAATTTCTGAAATTCCATCACCGGAATTTCCAAAATCACATCAGCGTTGCATTGTTAGACTTTGAGTTGTATTACGTATCATATTTCTTCGTGCAAAACTTCGAATGTGCCGTCACGTATTATCGATCGTCATTTATTACCGACGTATCCCCCTTCCAGTAAAAACAAAAATTACACGGGACTTTTCCTTTCCTTTACGATTGTGCGGATTCATTGACGTGATCTATGGTGAGTGCCTTCGGCAAGGAATCGGACTGACAGAGTGGGAGATGAATTATAAAGTAGCGGTTCTACAGTGAGAGGTCTTACAGTTACACTTTGCCCGTTTGCTGCATCAAAGCCGCGCGTTGCACGTGCGAGCTTTTATCGGGTCACGTGTACCGGAGTGCATCGACAAAAGATTCATCAAGAGGAAAGCTGTTCCCCAACCAGTGTAACGTTAGTATTATTTTATTTTGTGAAATGTTTCACAACTCAAAGTTAATCTTTTTATTTTTCTTTTTTCTAACTTCTTCTCATTGATCCCAATTTGCCATTTTAATCCCCCTCGGCAACACCTGCGTTATCGTGATATCTAAATGGTATGACTGTTAACGCTCGAGAACTCATCCCGCTCTCGCAGAAAAAGGTTTCGGAGTACGAGAAGCTTATCGATTTGTGTCTGCGCTAACCGCGGAGCCCATCATGTTTTTCCTCTTTTTTCCTCCCCCTCCCCCTCCCTCTTTTTTGCACAATCTCGTGTTGTAGCTCGGTTGCAATAAATCATACGCGCATTCGCCATATATGTTCAACAGTTTGATGTGTGTACATTATAAATGGTGGACATAAAACGCGATCCCATTCGTGTCATTCGTGATTCACGTGACCCGAGGGGGTTTCGACGTTACGAAATTAGCGCATGTTAATTAACATCGGCACGATTTTCGCGGAGGTGATCCCCCGCGAAAATCGGCGGAAGGAGTAACATGCGATTTTCGTATGGCGCACGAACGACAAATTATGTAAATTGATCGCGATAATCATTGCGCTTATATAGCGACGACTCTTTGTGGCCCCATATTTCGTTTCTCCGGGCGCTAATGGTACAGCACGCGCGTAATGGTACAGAAAAGCAATAGTGTTAATTAGGAATGAATTAATTAACACGCTCAGTTAATTACAATGCTATTAACTTTTCCCGTTAATTAAGGGGAATATTTATTTACGTTAAATGCTCCGTGCTCCTCCGCTGCATGCGTGTCGCTGCGGACGAAAGCTTATGATAATTAATATCGTGACATAGCTCGTCTAAAAAAACAAGAAATGAATCATCGATAGATCTTAAATTCGAACGCGAAATATTGTTAATATACATTAGAGTTAATATACATTAAAACGGCAAATTCCTCGCTTAAAGTTAAATGATGTAAGTATACGGGTTTCCATTCAGACAGATATTTTCTTCCCGTCAGGTTTCTCTGGACGGAAAAGTGAGTTTACTCGACAGTTTCGATAAAAGTCCCTGACTCCGATTAGCTTACAATGGATACGAACATTAACTGCCTCTGAAAAAACAAAACTAGAAATCGTGCGAAATGTCGTAGTGACAGGCAGCTAGTAAACGCCAATTAAATATGATTTTGTACAATAGTTGGAATTGCTCACGTGCCGTCATGCGACGCGTAAATCGTGGCTTTACGTGGTTTCGCGTTATTGCGCTTCCATGCATTGATCTGTTAAGTGTACCAAATATCGCAATCAATTTACGATCACACTTTCGCCATCGTCTCTTTTTACAATCGACAGATATACATGACAGGGGATAAACGTAACAATAATATTTAAAACAGTAATCATGATAGAGACATTCTGTTACATATATTCCGATTTCTCGATTTTATCTCACTTTAATGTAGTATATAGAATAGGTTACAAAGATTACAATACTTTTTACGAGCAAACTATTAAAAGAATATCAAAAACGCACATCAATAAACAGAAAAATTATATGACAGAATACGACGCAACATTCGATTATTATTGCACATCTAAACTTAAAATCTCTCATGAATTTATGATTGGAAGGAAGTCGAAATTCTAGATAAAGAAACATTTTTACACAAAAGATTGATTTCAGAAATGATTTTGAAAAAGAAATAAATTAACAATTTGAATGCTAAAAACGGAATCTCTTGATCCACTGTATTTAAATTTATTTAAAAAGATATGATGCATCACCAGAGAAAAGTTTCTTCGATTCAAAGAAATGTTTCTTTGTTATACGGTTAAAGAAAAAATTTTTTGATTTGAGCATCATTTTTTTAATTTAAACATTATATATTGAAATTAAATAAAAGAATTTATTTGATTTAAAAAAATTATGATCAAAAAAATTTTTTCTTTAACCGTATAACAAAGAAACATTTCTTTGCCTGTGTTTTTGCCTCTTTTTATTGTTCTTTGAAATGGTCGCGTTCAGCACTCAACTGTTGCGGAGCAAATCCGTGAGCGCTCCCTGCTATTGGTGTATTCTTTTAAATTATCCAATAGCAGCGAGCATTATGAGGTCTACTGAACGCGACTATTATTTATATACGCCTCAGTTTAATCATGACTTTCACATATGCTTGAGCATTCGATCCGTTACGTGAATAACAGATTTACCTAGGCATTTATCATGTAAGTAAAAAATTTCGTTATCTCTCTCTTATCAAGATTGTAGATTATTTTTAATTTATTTATTTAATTTATTAGGATAACTGGATTATTAGGATAATTTCTATTAATGTGCCAATTTGCTTATTACTGACTTAATTATTTAATATTGTAGCTTTAATTTTGCTTGTAATATCGGTTTTTCAACTACTTCTTTTTCTTATAATATTTCTTTAATCTAAAAAATGTTAATACTTTATAATGTTTTTGACAAAAATAAAAAAAAACATGTTTTTATCCCTATTAGTGAGTTATCTAAGCGGCGATGGCCCTATTAATGTGCCCGCAATTTGTGTGCCTATCCACATTTGACTCATTTTAACATAGTTATTATATAAAATAGGTAATAAATTTAAGCTAATTGTTTAAATTAATATATTATATAAATCATTATTTCAATTATATTTATTTCAATGTACATTCATAATACAACGTTTTCAGCTTCAATATAGGGCATATTAATAGGAACAAGTTTAAAATCTCACGATGTGTATTATTGGATTCACATAAATTCCTCATATTTTTCCTTTCCATTCCTTTCGAAAAATATTTAAAATACTTTAATACTCAAAAAATAAAATATTATCTTCGGTATGCATTAATAATTTTAAACTTAACAAAACAACATATTTTTTTCTTATTTATTCGTGCTAGTTTTCTTTATGACTTATCAAAATAGCACACTATTAAGGACAAGCACAGTAATTGTGCACAATTATTCTATATACCTATTCCCTCAGTTAATTTGGAAATTCACTTAGCAATGCGCTTAGACAATACGCTGTTAAAAATTTATAAAATTATAAAATTTAATGTACTTTTAAGCTTCCGTTACACAAACTTCCGTTACATGAATTTAATTTCATGACTTTAAATTTATTGTGTTTGCAACTAAAAAGTATATTTGTGTACATGATATTATGTATATGACATTTTAAGTCATAACTTTCCATAAAATTTTATATTGATTTGCAAGAAATTTAAAAATGTATATGTTCATTATATTTAAGATTTATTGTAATTTAGTTTTCAGTTAAATCATTTATTACTTTTCAGTTACCTCATGACTACAAGTTTCCGTTACACATTACTTAAATTCAAAACACAGATTATTTTCTCTTAATGTTGCGTTTTATATGACGATTCAGTATTGAGATTTTTCTTTAATTCTTTTGATATATTGAGAAGGATCAGAAATCTATAATTTGTTGTATTATATTAATAAATAAAATTTATTTACACGCTTTTATCTTGACTCTCAATGGCACTATTATTTACTGATATATTCCGAATTATCAGTTAATAAAAATAATAGCAAATCTTTTTTGTGAAGCGAGTTATGAAAGACGATTTTGTTTATAAATAACTTTATATATTACTTTATAACTATAGGTACAGATCACAGATCTGAAAATAATTTTGTTGAATCATCAAAATTAATACGTAGAATTCTCAAGTTAGCATGTCAAAACTTTTGCAGCACTGCTTATCATGTTTGAGATTCCTATGAAATTATTTTGATAATTCAACAAAATTACTTTCACATCTACATTCAGCTAAACTTTTTTTCTTCTGCAAACTCGTTTGTTCTATTTAATACGATTATCGTTCAGCTGCAGATATTCTAATGATAATTATTGTTATATTCACAGAATGTCGACGTTCGATATATCAGTCAGTCCAACATGCCCGATATCAGGACCAAGTCTTGCCCAAGGTTGTCCGGGATCACAATATTTGATATTTATGACGATATTGAATATACTTATACAATCCCAGGAAAAAGTGTCTCAAACGTGCGAGCGTGTAAAATCAAAAATTCCGCCTGACTACCAATACGATTTCATCGTCATCGGCGGTGAGTAAACAGATCTTAATTTGCTGATTAACTTCAAAGCGTGCACGTTATTAAAGAGAATTAATAAATGAAATTTTTTTCTATATTCATTCATCATACATTGTCGCGAAATTTTTGCGCACAAATTACTTATTATATAAAATTACTTGCTATATAAAAACGATACCGTCAAATAAAAAAACATTTATCATTTTTTAAATCTTTTAAACATAAAATTTTTAAATATAAAATTTGAATTTGTGCCAATTTTTAGTATTTTTATTTTTACAATTTTTTATTCTTAGTATTTACGATCGAATATAAAACGGACTTGTGAAAGAATCGAAAAAATCATTTTTTATTTTTTAAACTTTTTGAAATATTTTAAAATACAAAATATAAATATAAATATGTGCCAATTCTTAATATTATTATTTTTAAAATTATTCTTAGTAATCATTGATTGAATTACTGTAAAAATGGCGCTGTGTGACAAATCGAACAAAAATTTTTATTTTTTTTTAAAAGATTTAAAAATATTTTCAAAAATAAAATATAAATTTGTGTCTTAATAGTATTACTTTTTAAAATTACTGTCAATAGAAACAATATTCTCAACAAGAATAAACTGCAATTTTAATATCGTAAAACTTGAAAAACGAGATCTTAGTCTTTAATCATGTAGTCTTTCAGAATGCTGATATATGTCGATATCGAGTTCATTTATCATGCAGTCAACTATCGTGCGATTCTCTAATTGCTTGCATCAGTATGCGTTTTTCTGATGAAGCTATCGCTTAGAAACTGTTATTCCACAAAACGATAGCTTAGAAACTATTATCCGTTTAATTAAGAATAAAAGTGTAACTATTTGCTACGTTGAAAAGAAGAATAAAGTAACGAGTCGAGGAAAATAAATGCCGGTGACTTTCAAATGAATAAGTGAAATTGATCAACATAATTGGAATGTACCCTTGTGTGCTTCTTACGTACGCGTGTAATCGTCTAATCGGATTGAGTGTATTGAGTCGAGCGCATGATAACAATCTAGTCGGCCTTATTAGAGTAATGAGCCAATAATTTGTGAAAATGTGCGAACAATAAATCATTTCACCGATCAGTATTGATCGTTATTTAAACGCAATTTCGCGAAAGATTACAGATTTCGATAACAAGACCAAAACAGTTCGGTCCACAACACAGCGGAAACTAGATGATGACGCGGTTTGTAAATACCGTTCATTACATGTGAAAGTCAGCGAACCGCAGATTGAAAATAATAAACTAATGTACAACCTTCAAAGAGACAGATGACGGTTACACGCATCATATCGAAACGCCACTCATAACCTATTTACTTTTTTCTTTCTTTTTTCTAGACAATGGAAATCTAAACACAGGAAATAAAACAAAACGTATAATCTATAAATGACGGAGTGTTAATAACTCAAGCAAATTTATATATACACGGTGACTATTCGCAGTACTCACATATTACAATTGCTCTATATATCTAGCAAATAGAACTTTGATAATATTACACAATAATACAATATAAACGGATATAATTGCACGCTATCACGCGATGGTCCAGTCGGTACATGATATTTGCACCAATATAACATAATTGTATTAATAAAATATTTGCCGGGGATACATAATTCATCGAGAGAATGAAAAACAACTGATGTTTCGCTCGTAAATTTAGCGACGTTGGCACACATTAGAGGAATAATTCCTAGTGCATTCACATACACAGAGTGTTTATAAACATGAGACCAAACTTGTACTGTTAATAAAGTCTAGTAATTGAAAAAAATTCATATATATGTTCAAATGTTTTATTCACTTTTAAAAATTCGCGAATAGACTTGTTTCTATTAACTCGTTAAACAGAAATTTGCTGAGTCAGAAACAAGTTTAACTGTCAGTTATTGCTTATATATTTTGATTTAAAGTATCTACATATGTTTTATAAATAATTACAACAGTTTTTTGAAATTTCTTTCTTCTACAAAAACGCAAACTTTCATTCGTCAAATTATGGTAAAATATATATTCTTAAAGTTGATCCCTCTTTTTATCAGTTTGTCATAAACCATTACTAATAAGAATACTTCTCTGCTTATAAATTTTTGCTTATAAATTTTCTTATAACTCTTTAATAATAAATTATTTAATAATAAATTATTTTTGCGTGGAAAGAACGACAAAAAATTTAATTCGAAACAGATCTGAAAATAATTCGTTAAAATATAAAAATAATATGTAGAATGCTCCAACTGGTTGCCAGAATGTCAAAACTTCTTGGACATCATATTTGAACTTTCTAGATAACTTTTCTGATGGTTCGATAAAATTATTTTCAGACCTAAATTTTTAGATACATCAATAAAGTCGTTCTTTCCATGTGGATAAAAATTTATATTAATCTTTCCTTTATCTACTTGATTTCATTAACACACTCTGTGTAAATTCAATGTATAAATTTGTATCTTATGAACATCCTATAT
>NW_017259246.1:161597-167301 GCF_001594045.1 Atta colombica
TTTTTTTATCAAACTTGTCAAACTTTTTAATATACAAACGTTACTTGGCACAAATATTACAAACGAACAAGTCTCACACAGCTCAGGGATTAATTTTCTATACAATTAATACTTCTCGTTGTAGTCTGTTATAACGGCAATAATGTATAAACTCGAGAACTCGAGTGTTTTCCCCGCTGGGAAGAACAAAGAATTAACAGTAAGTCTCCTGACGCACAACGCGATATTCGTCGCGATTTTCGACATTTACATCCGGCTGTGGAGCTGGCAATAAAAGAAAAAAAAAGAAGGGAGAAAAGAGAAGCACATAATTGAATATTTTAGTATGCGGTTGATAAAACCCGTCGTGTAAATCCCGTCCCGGAAATTTGTCGGTCGGGAGCGGACGATACCGAACTCGGGATCGAGCGATCGAAACTAATTTTCTTTGCTTCCCTTTCGGTGATTATTCCCGATAGGACTCCCGGGATATCCGGACGGGAAGATGGAATTTTTCAGTGACTCGACCGGTTATCCGGTCGCTGCATGGATGACCGCGCTTCGCCCACGATATCGACCGACTCTCTCTTGCCGGCCCGAATTTTCCATCCCGCGAAAATCCTCGCTTATCCTGTAAGTAAGAATACCGCGCTGCACCGCAGAAAAAAAAACACGGACGTAAATGATATAATAAACGTGAGAAGTCTCTTCTCTCTTTTCTCGACATTATTACGATTGCTGCACTTCTAATTAGAGACACGACATTAAGTCTGACATTGTGTAAGAATGTAGTAGGTCTTTACAAATAAATGTGTGTATCATAGTCTAAGAAATGAGCGGATACAGAAATAAACGTGCAGAAATGTACTTGCGTGGAATGATTAATTGTTACGGTCGGTGACCGCGAGTGTATTACCGCGTAAAGGTGAGAAGAAAATATTAATAATACCGTCGCTGAGTAATTAGCGTGATGCTTATTAATTATTCTGTCAATGCCCGGTTGGAAGAAAGAAGTTCACGGAATAATTATAATGGCGCAATGCTCGAAGTTGGAAGGCGGTAAAAGGATCGAGTCGACTGGAAAGGAAAGAAAATGGGTTTTGTCATTATCATTAGAACTGGAGCGGTACGCTGTCACGATAAAGTCTTCGCTGAATAAAATCCCGATATGAATAGCGCGGCGAGACATAGTATAATTGAAATAATTGCAAAGATGTCGTGACACATCTCGGTTAAAAATAAAAATTATGTTGAAAGCAAATTGACGGGAGAGAGAAAGACATGTAAATCGCAAAAAAAAATTTGCATCCGAAAAACCGAGGCGAAAGCTTATTATTCAGCCAACAGTCGACGTAAAGAATGATGAAGGTGCACTTGTAACAATCCGGAAAATAAGCGCCCTTTATCGCTCAGAGGTCGTTCCTGAAATGTGCAGAAGATGGATTAGAAAATCAAGATAAAATCGGTTCGCGGAAAAAAATGAACAAAACGAATAATATACTGTTAGTACGCGCCGGCTGTTTATGTGACCCGTAAACATAGTTTTCATGTACAAGATCTAAACCCCCGAAAAATCCATTGTAATAACAAATGTTTTTCGCGCAACGTTTATTTCACATTCCCATTACAAAACGAAAGGGGGGAAAAAATGTTGCGCTCATTCTCCGATGAGAAACGAAAGAAATACGTATGAATAAATATATTCAACGTAACGCATTAGCAAATGAAATAATCACTATAAAACGTTTTACAACAATTTATGCTATAACCCTGTGTTCCGTAACCGGAATAATGAAAGAGCGGGAAATATATTTTCATGCGTAGCATCCGCAGTAACAGTAAACATACAATTTTCACGAATTGTTCGCGAAAATTTAACAAGCTATTAAAGTACTAATTAAAAAATAATTGGAAATAGTTCGGTTTTAAACGGAACGCTTGACAAGATCAAATCCATGTGAGAAAAAGAGAAAACAAGATAAATAAACAGATAGATAGATAAAGACAGAAAAAGGAGAGAAAAGGAGAGGAATACGCGCGCTCGTCTCGCAGCGAATTTTGCCTCCGTCGCGCGCGAGCGAAATGGAAAAAAACACTATAAACTTCCGGTGACGTTTACATGTTTACCATGGCCAAACACAGTTATCACGAGTCGTCGCTCGTGGCCCATGGGTGGTAATTGTTATTTGTCGTTTATAGGAGCGCGGCGCGATCTCACCGGCGAAAATGCAATTCGACGCGCATGATCGTTCCTACATATCCCCCGCTCGGATGCGATATTAATATAGACCGTTATTTATTCGGTCACGAGGCGCGTGATTATTGCATCATTAATTTAATTATCGCCCTCGCACCGCGCCAATCCTGTTCACTTCCTCTCTCTCTTTCTCTCTCTTTCCCTTTATCGAAACCGCCTCGTCCGATGCGGACCATCACGTCATTACACCGATGAAGCTATACGTTCCATTATTCCATACGTTCCCTGTTCCAGCCTGTCGGGATATATAAATCCTCGAAGGTGACAAAATTCGTTGAGAGAGATAAATAGATTGATAGATAGAGAGAGAAAGAGAGAGAGAGAGAGAGAGAGAGAGAGAGAGAGAGAGAGAGAATGAAGAGGAAAAGGGGAGGGAGAAGAGAAACTGGGATGCAGATCGTCAGCGCGAGTGATGCGGAGAGGACGGCACATAATGTGATTTAAACGGCTCAACGAATTTTATACGCTCTTTGCATTTTGGGATAATTCATACCGGCGACGCAATCGCCCATGCGCGAACGCGCCCGCCCGTCCTGCATTTTGTTTATACATTTTGGCGATCTGTCGCGGTTCGTTAATACGACGACTGCAGCGTGAGCTGGTATTACCGGATTATTTACGGCAGTCGAATGAAAACGCCGAGACGGGAATGCGATCAGTAATTTTTAAGAGTGAGAAACGAAATATGTGCTATTATGTTATTCGGTCTCGTTACAAAGAAAAAAGTGATGCTTGAAGAATTAATTCGGAATTAAAAAATTACAATAGATGCAGTAAAAAATTGTTGATCTGCAGTAGTTTTATTATATTTAAGATTATCTTCAGAGTATACAGTTCTAATCCTGGAATATCGAATCATTTAATTTTGTTTACAAAAACAATTAATCTCTACAAAATAAGCATATAAAATATAGATTGTTGTGATAGTATTTCTAAAAAAAATTAATTTTAATTAATTAACTAATTTTCGATGCATAATTTAAGGATTCGTTACATATAGTTATTACAAAAGGAAAAATATATTAAACAATACTTTGTAATAATTCATATTTTTCGCCGCTGGGGTATAAAATATTTTAAATATACTTTTAAGTACTTGGGTTAAGATGTCATAAACCACAGAACCATTATTAATATTTTAAGATAAAATACATATTATTTAAAGTTGTTTTGAAAAATAAAATTTTAAATTATAAATACCTAAAAAATTATAAGATAAAGTGACATAATATGGATAGATTCACAAAAATTTTGGTACAGTATAAAAAATTGAGCCAACGATGTAAGTTTTGTATGTTTAATTGAATGCACTATGCAACTTCAATTTTTCATATAATTCGAAAATGTTTGTTAATCTATTCAAATTACTTCGCTCCTATTAATAAATTGTTGAATTGATGTTTTTCATAATGGATGCAGTACAATATATATGTAGCAAACTAATAAGTATAAGCTGAGAGCCCTGTGTGTAGATCTCAAGTTCGCAATTTTTCACGGCAATAACAGGCAATGAGATCGTCCGTGTTTTTCCCTCGACGGGGCGCGACTTTTCCCCCCACATTTTTCGCCGATCAAACACGGCTGTCTGCACAGCCAGAAAATAAAACGGCAGCCGAGCGGAATAAACGCGCATCATTCTGCATCTGCAACGCATCAAAACGCGACGCACTAAATATTGTCGAAAAAGTCGGCGCTAGACGCGTCAAAATCGATACGCTCTCGGAGATAAAGAAGATTTCTCCTGGTCTCCCGTTTCATTTTAATAATTAAATATTGGATCTTGAATAAAATATTCACGATTTTAATATCCGTCACGCTGCATGCATCTCCTGCTGCCGCATACAATAATTTATACGAATAGTGCGACTATAAATGATGTGACCACGTCTCCGTGATGCTTCTTTCTTTTTTTAAATAAGCTACATTTCTACATATACATACATTTTTCGAATTTTGAAATTATTCTGTTATATTAAAACTTAATTAGCGGGCTTTAAATGTTTCATCATTTCAAGAATTATTTAATACGAAAAACATGCTTAATTCATTAAATTAAATAATTATATATTAAATATTCTATGTATGAAAATACGAATGCGAATATCGACGGATATGATAACCTTATAAATATCCTGTTTCACACCGCTAAATTCGCATCACTTATTCACATCTCATAAATAAATACTTAGAATATATATATATATATATATATATATATAATTATATTTCCATACAAGTACGTACTTGACGGTCGAGACTTGTTTTCCGAGTACAAATTGCGATCTGTCGCGAAGTCTCACGTGTCGCTTTATTACGAGGTATTTCTAATCGTGGCATAGTATGATCAGTATGTCACATATTAATGTCAGCATTGGCAATTGACGGGCCGCACGAGTGCAGACATCAAATACACCACGAAAGAGAGAGAGAGGGGGGGGGGAGAGACATACCGGTATGATGAATATATATATGATGAAATTGGATTGATTTGGGAAGCGGAAGTATAGTGGTACATCGCTCGATACTAACCGCTCGGCCGCTATCATGTACATCTCACGTAATACCGTCGAGGAAGCTCGTACACGCGGGAACTGCGAGAATTGCACGTACGTTGTAAGGAAGCAAGTGTAGCGTGGCGCATACGTAAAATCCGCGATTCGGGAAGCGTGCGAGATTGGCGAGAAGGGAAAAGCAGCAGCGAGGTATACTTTCTTCGCGCGGCGATAAATCACAGATCCTTGACCGAGAAGCCGCAACGTGACGGTACGCGTGGTTACTACGGACGTAAATGCCGTCTAACGATAAGCAAACTGTCGGGTGCGAGTGAGTTGGCGCGGTCGTAAAGATACGAATCGACGAAAGCGGTAGCATAAATGTTTTGCGCGCCGCGTATACAAATGAAACGCGAGGCGGAAGACACAATGTTCTCGGCATTCGTGTCCCTCGAGAGTCTCGCGGACTGAGACTTTCGCGCCTTCGTGGTCCCATGATACCTCTCATAGTTTGGATCTGTAATCTCAAGATTCCTCCGCGATTTCAATAGAGAATAGTATATCGAGCGCACGTCGAGTTTCGTACGAAAATAGATCGCGACAGCGATCATGGACAACAATTGTGGGATTGTAGGAAAAACGTTCATTCGTCTGTTCATTCATGGAAAAGATGCTTTTACTTAAATATTTAAAAATTTAAATATAAATCTGAAAATAACTATAGTTGGAATATAGTTGGTCAAAGTAATGTAAAATAAAATTATGTATGTTAACATTTTTTGCAATATTGCTGATTATGCTTGAGTTTCTCTTACGCAATTATTTGGTCCAAGGAAAGTATTTTCAGGTCCGTATACTGAAAAAAATTTTAACAAATATTTATTTAAATAATACGAATTAGATAGTTACTAAATATAAAATATATTATTTGATACAAAAATTAATTTAAGTATTTTTTTAAATGAGTAAATAATTA
>NW_017259246.1:167430-167710 GCF_001594045.1 Atta colombica
ATATATATATATATAAATAATATTCATACACGTTTAGTGAAATTATAAGGCTAAGATAGATTCTAAACACACGAGTAATAACACACGATGCATGGTACAAATAATGAAAGATAACATTCGATGCAGTGCACCAAATTTGTCTCAACATATGCACATACGCCAATTATGTTATACGCCAATTATGTAAGAACGAATCGTTTTTGTCAGGACAGAATCATGACTTCACTTGCTGGTCTCTCTCTCTCTCTCTCTCTCTCTCTCTCTCTCTCTCTCTCTCTCA
>NW_017259246.1:167724-225290 GCF_001594045.1 Atta colombica
CACACACACACACACACACACACACACACACACACACACACACACACGCACGCACGCACGCACGCACGCACACACGCACACACACACACACACACCTATAATCTTCATATATTCAGTCTCGTTCGACTACAGTCACATTACAGTCACAGAAAGGATAAGAAAGGACAAGGAGGAACTCCTGTGACGCGTAAAAGGAGGAAACCAGCTGGTACACGGACTAGAATTATTGTTATTCGTGAATTATCGCAGATATTTAGAAAGACGCTACTCACTGGGTGTATTCTTCCTTTCTCTTTAGCTCTCCCCTTGTGGTTGTAAAAGTAACGAGCCAAGAAACATTCACGTTGCGAAACGTAAATTAGGCGTACCTTCCGGTTTTTTAGCGTATTTTTTTTCGGCTCGCCGTATGGCTTTTTGCTCTCAAACGATATTGGGATTGCTCGATGAACATTTCACCTGTCGCTTCAATTATTATGTTATAAGATCTAATTTAGAGAAGTATATATTATTACCATGTAGAACGTAATTATTTTTCCTTTTATTTCCTAGACTAGCAGTATTATTTCAGGTAGAATAGTTAGTAATAATTGAATAATTGGTACGTAAGTATAACGTGAAGAAAATTATCTATCATATTTGGATCACGAAATTATCATGACGATCATGACACAAAATAAATAGATTATATAGTAAATATGCAAATAGCATGTAGTATGTTATTTACCTTTGGTATATTAATGATTGTTTATCGGCTTGAATAACTAGATCATCTGTTTTTTTTATTGCTTTCAAGAAAACAGGTAAAAATAAAAAAGATTACGATTAAAATAAATAATGAACAATATTGTCACTTTTCTAATAAAAAAGATAATAAATTATTAATTTTGAACCATCCAAGAAACTACGTATAACATCAAAAAATATTCCGTACAATAACTTAAATAAGTTGATGAAAAATATTTAATTACAATGAATCAAAATATGATATCAATTATATCGTAGTAGAAAAAGATAATTTGTTGCAATAGCGGCAATCATTTGTTCGTCTATAATTTTCATGACTGGAATTTCATATCTTGGCCTTCAGAAGTTAATGAAAATAATTGGTGTCCAAGAATTCCACATCTCGTAACAGCGATCTTTATTGCCGATGAATGCAGTTGTCAGTTGATTCTCCTTCTCAGATTCTGTTAAAATTTCCATGTTTTTCGATGTTAAAGAGTACTTTGACCAATGTTAAGAATTATCTCTCACAGATATCACATTTCCACTCATGTCTTCAATGTCCCTCATGAATATGCTCGGTACAAAGAAGCTGTTAATAAGTGCTCAGCTCTATATTGTATTATTTTGCAATATTATACATATATACATATATATAAATATGTACACACACACACACACACACACACACACACACACACACACACACACACACACATATATTACATACTATAAGCATCACTTTATTCTTGTTGTCTATTAAATATTAAATAAGAACTTATAAGCGCTGTGAACGCAAAACGGAATGCACTCGTATAAATTCAATTCTTAGAATTAATAATTTGATATTAAAAAATTCTTTTTATTAAAAAATTAAATTTTCATTACTCGTTTTAATATATCATAATCTAATTATTCTTAATTGTATTCCTTAATTACAGTTAAAATTCAATAATCAATCATTAAAACATATAAACAATATTCGAATAATTAAATTTTTATTATTATTTTAATTGCACAGATACATATATACTTTACATACACAGAAAAAAATACTGTACATACAACTGATGTAATTAGCAGTAAGATACCACGTCAACTCTCGCGAACGAGCATCGAGGAAATTTTTTTCAACGCTGGGAAGTGCAAACGTGTCGTGCAGAAAATCATAAGGAAAGAGGTGATTGTCATGTCGCTGCTTGCGGTATTATCACTTTACTGATTCTTCGAGAGAAAGAAAAAGAAAGAGAGAGAGAGAGAGAGAGAGAGAGAGACTAGGATCACGAATACTAAAGAACGACGACAAGAACGATTGCGATCGAATGCAAGTTATTTTCCGCACTGTTACGCCGAAAGCGAGTCGCTAAGTTGCGCATGAAAACCGTAACAAAAATAATCTCGGTGCAATAAGGAGAATATTTACCATACGAGACAGACATTCGAATGACATTCTTGCACGCTCATTAGACAACATATTTTTCTCAATCTTGGTTGAAATTTGTGCAAGAAGCGCAAAAACACTAGACTTTCTAGAAAAAAAAACTGACATTTCAAAGTAGTTATATATTAATCAACTGTCATAAACTGTCATCCGTTGAAATTCGAATATTTTATTATTTAACTTTCTGTGGAAATTCAATAGGTATAAAAGAAATATCCATCGTCTTCTATTAAAGTACGTATTTTCATTTAAACAGAAAAAAACCACTGTATTAAAAAATAATACCTGCATTAATGGACATACATACTTAATGAAGATAAAAAATTTATTTGAAATTTTTTATTTTCTATACCGATTAAATCTTGCTTATTTAAAATTTAATAAATTAATATGATATGAATTATACTCTATTTAAGTTCTTACAGCCAACAAGAGAGTAAATGATTTGTTCACTTTATTTTTACTGAATAATTAAGTATAGAAGAAATATGCTGTTATGAATATGTCTTATTTAATATATCAATATAAATAAAATCATGTCATGACAAAGATATTTTGTGACATCTTTCTGTGCTGCATAAAGTTATTTCCAAGCTAAGTTATGCAAATATTCCTTTCGGGCTTTATACTTTTGAAATAATATAATTAACATAAATTCAATTCGCGTTTGCTTGTTTAATATATTACATATACGGGAAGTTTATCCACAACAGGAAGTAATTTCCTTTATTAATGGCTGAATTCAAAGTGGTTCTCATAAAGGAGCTAATTATAGACATCATTAAGGTGGTTTAGCTGATAAAATTTCTCCCCATTTATTTCGGTTTGACGTCAATATGAAAATTCTTTAGAAACGCACAAGATCGGTACTCTTAGGTCGCGGCATCAAGTTCAACTGAGTGACTAATTATTATCGGGAGACGAATTCGGCGCGTGCCCGTACTTGCTCGCGTGAGCTCAAAAATACGCTGCCGGTGTATTTTTCTTCCTTCCGGGACATTCTTTACACTTCTATTTATAGATAGAAGAAGGAAAAGTATACTGGTTTGCCGCGTAACTCGTTTCTCCGCAAACGCCATACCCTCTCGAGCACGCCGCAAACATGTTTAACGACCATATCGATTGAAATATCGCAAGTATTCCACCATGCAAAAGAGGGAAAACGATGAGATCAGAAATGTTTTATCGCACGAGGACTATAGCCGCATGTATATAAAAAAAAAAAGAAAATAAATCTATAAGCTTTATTATATATTTAACACAGTTAAAATACGTGCAATTTTCCAGACAGCACGTTACCGCGGTTGTGGTTAAATAAATATTTATCCGTCCTGTATTATAAATATAATATTCATGGACGTGAGGAAGAGATGGAAACTGACTTGCGGAAGTAATCTTGTTGAATATGCATCAACTATCCTGTTCTCTCCCCTATATATCTTATAATGTGATCATTCGTAATTCATAATTCACGAGAAATCTCATGTATAAACAGAAATGTCAGTGTCGAATAGGAAAAAAAAAGTTGTCAATGGGACGTTTGACACGATGACATTGAAAAGTAGTTTTTAATTAAAATCTCGAGTACTGTCTCGATTTATGCGAGAATATAAAATTAAAGAAAAAAAAGGAGAGAAATTTACATAAATTATTTGTATGTATATTTTAGCACGACGCACGTGATATATTGTCATTCAAGTGTGAATGCGTAAACGCATTTGCTTTTCAGAAAAGTTATTTTTCCAACTTTGATAACGACTCTTATCGAGTATAACATTACGTGCAATCGGAAAGGTTCGTTTACACCGTTGCAATTTTGGGGTCATGCAAATAATGTGCTGCGGGGTCATGCACCGGTGTGCAAATCTCAACTATTTATACCAAACATGCAGATTGACTTCTACGAATGCGTGGAAGTTCTGACCTCCTATTAGGAAATTACCATGATTCGTCGTCCCCGGTCGCAAAAATATATTACTCTCCAAACAACAGGAATGAGCACTTGAAAAATTCCTTCTTGAGGTTTCTCATCGACGAAATCCTTTGTAGTCCAAGACATTTGTCAGCTTCGCTAATAGAAAACGACTTTATATGAGATGCAATAAAACTCGCGCTCGCGTTCATCGCAAAATTAATCTGTAAAAACACCGGACGCGTATTCACACGGAAGATATTAAGTCAGGAAAGAAACCATTTATATTTGGGCTTGTACGTGAGTCCGATTTACATGGATGTAATTATGCGCGATCGACAAAATAGGGCAGGCAAATCGTATTACGCAAGTGGTAGTCGTAACACGATTTGATACACATGCGGAAATACTAATTGAATTTCTTGATTAGAATATCCCAGTTGTAATCCGTAATATCTGCGGGAAAGTAGAATTCAATTAACGCGATTCCGTTGTAAGCGACGGGCCCGCGGAACGTATTTATGTCGCATGAAACGCGTATCGCACGGTCTCGTTGAGTTAATCTGTCCAATTAATCGAATGTTAAAAATGGAAGAAAAATAAACGCAAACTCCCACCCCTTCTGTTGTTATGTTTATTGTCAATATGCTGCAGTAAAATAATACATTTTCATATATGATGAAACAACATTATTGAAGCCCCTGTATTATTGTACCTGTGCACTACGCGGGCGTACAAATTATGCCAGTTGCGTGACCGTTTCAAACGAACGTCGCCGATAATACGGTGACATTCGCAAACCGACCACGCAAACGCAGAGACCTCCGTTACGATGAGAATGCCTGTTTCCATTGTATTCGTGAAAACCTAAATTAACAATTCATTTGCCTGGCACAGAGTTGCGAAAGTATCGCGATAAGGTGCTTTATTTAAATGTTAAACCATATTTTAGAATTTCACCGTTTAGTGTTCTAGCAAAAGATACAAATATGTAAATAAACTGATACAATACTCAACTCAAGACATAAAACTCAAAATTAAAAATGTTAGTCGGATAAGATTTCATACCAATATAAAATATCAAGATTGACGTTTACAATATTTCTTGTATTATATTATTATATAAACATAGATATACTTAATGCTTATGCATATTACATTGTGTGATTTAATAATTTCCAAAAGATCTGTTTTGAAAATGCGAAGAAATATTTAAATAACATTTAAAAAAAGACGAATATGCAGAGAAAATAGTTTCGTCAAAATATCTATATAATGGCTAGATATAGATCAGAAAATAATTTATTCGGTGGAATCAGAATAACTATCAAAATAATTGTGTAGGATACTCAAACTGATTGCTAGAATATCAAAACTTTTAGCAGCATTGCTCATCATATAATTTAATTATTTTGATGTCCCAACTAAATTATTTTCGGATCTGAACCAACCTAAATTTAAAAAAATTTCAGCAAAATTATTTTTTCTGTGCGCAATTTCATCAGCACACGACTGTAATTACACTGCTCTTGGTAAACCATTGTCAAGGCCTTAACCAACTTTCCAATGCCGCAGATAAGCCTTTTCATAACAATTGATAGGATCATAATAATAACAGTCGCAGCGTCAAATTACGTTCATCCGGTGATAGTCGATTAACATAACACTCTGAGACTCTATACATTACGTTTTAGCATCAACACAGTAATCACCAACGACTGATGTCTTTTCAACTCTTATCAGACACATAGAGCTCTTCCTAGCTTTCTTCACACTTGTCATTAATTGAACATTGATATATAGACAAAAGAAAAGGAACTCGCGCGAACGATTCAGGCGATGAATCGGCCGCGATTTATCAGCCGACGTTGGATCTAATCGCGAAAAAAAGAAAAGTTAATTAGGGTCGTACAGATGCTTTCCTTCCGGCGAATGCAATTATAGACAGTGTTTCACCCGAAACTTGTTTCTTCCCCATCACCGTCGGTCGCGGATACATTTTTTTCGAATCGTAACCGGTTCGCGCTGTATAACGACATGACTTTAATGACTTTTGTCGCTTCGGAATTAGGAGGATCAGCCGGTGCCGTGGTGGCGTCTAGACTGAGCGACATACCCGAATGGAAAGTTTTGTTGCTAGAAGCCGGCCCGGACGAACCATCGGGTGCTGAGGTTCCCAGTATGGTGGGAATGTTTCTGGGTAAGTTTCAATTGGACCCTCCCTGCATATATAGCGCTGTTGTTCTGTTATCTATACCACGTTCAAACTGCGCGATAATAAGCATTTAAGGTGTAGTTTTTATTTTCATCTTTTACTTTATCGTTCAACATGCAAGTGAATAGATATCAGAAATGTAAGATACAAAACGCGCGAGAGCTTTTTTCGCTTTTGATTCATTTAAATTCGATCTTTCCCTGTAGAATATATTTCCATAAAATAATCCCTTTTCAATGTTCGTTAATTATGCTATGAAATAAAATTTCGAGCGTGTCTGCTTAAAATTCAATAAGAGCTAATATATTATCATTTATTAGCATCTCTGAAGCTTGATTTTAATTAGAGCGGCGCGCATTTAATTCAACAATAATTTTATTAAAAGAGAATCGATGTCAAATTAGTTACGATAAAATCTGTAGGGACATTATAGTGGAAACGACTCACCACGTGTATCTGAGATATCGACGGGTATGGAACAATACGAGTAATCACATCGCTTTTATTTAAAACACACGAGTCTTTCGAGCACCTCCGAGAGGAAATTGTTGCTGTGCTCATCTGGAATCTATATTATTGCGAGTGCTGTTACGAACCGTTCCGAGCTTTATGCATGTTAAAACGATCTGACAATTTTGCCGATAGGAACTGACATTGACTGGCAGTATCAAACCACGAACGAGATGAACGCTTGTCTGTTAAGCGGCGGATCCTGCAGTTGGCCTCGTGGTAAAAATCTAGGTGGGACGTCCGTTCACAATGGTATGATGTATGTGCGAGGCCATGCGAAAGATTTTGACAATTGGGCAGCTATGGGCAATCACGGATGGAGTTGGCGCGATGTAAGATCCCATAAATCTGTATCAATAGACTATTCAAATATTTTGAATAATCTGAATACAGACAAATTGAAATGAAAGGCAAAATTGGAGTTATTCAGAATCTCTCTTTTTTTTTTAATTGTAATACTTGTCTCAAATGAAACACACAATGAATAAAAGATACAAACTAACCATTTCATATTGACGTAATTATTCAGTCATAACTTGTCGATTTAATGAAAAAGTATTGTGAAGTACAAATTACAATGTAATTAGCATATGATATGCTAACCATGATATTACAAGTTCTCGTAGTTCTATAAAACCACATTTAAGAAGAGAAAGTTTTACCAGTGTAGTTTTTCAAATATATTGATCTCTAAAAGTTCTCAACTCCAGGATATATTTGAAAAGATCGAACGAGAAATACACTCGCAAGAAATAATGACCGATCTTGTTTAGGTATTGCCGTACTTTATGTGCTCTGAGAACAACACGGAAATCGATCGAGTTGGTCGCAAATATCATTCGACCGGTGGTCTGTTAACCATCGAACGGTTTCCGTGGAAGCCTGCAATCGCTGACGACATCCTCGCCGCGGTAGCTGAAAGAGGATACCCGATTAGCGAGGATCTAAATGGTGACCAATTTACAGGATTCACTGTGGCTCAAACCACAAGTAAGAACGGTGTCCGAATAAGTAGCGCCTCAGCGTTCTTACGACCGCACCGGAATCGACGCAATTTGCACATCTCCCTAAACGCCACTGCCACGAAGATCTTGATAGAAAATCAGAGAGCCGTTGGAGTACAATTTTTTCAAGTTAGTATATACGTTTATATTCTCTTAACTTGGCGATAATGACATTTTCCTTTATATTTCATTCTACATTAAAAAAAACTTATTTGAATATGTATTTAATAATTATTTTCTTAACTAATATTATTCTAAAATATGACGTAAATGTTATTAGAAGTTATGTTAAAATGTTAGAAACTTCATTTAATAGAAAATCATTTCATTATTATTCAATGAATATTATTTAATGATTTAGTCTAATTTAAAGTCCAATTTAATTATGGATATCTAAGTATTCTATTTTAAGTTTTTAATATCTATAAGTAAAAGAGATGTATGGGATGAAATTTTAATTTGTCATTTTTCATAAAAATCAAAAATTATTTATCACATTAATAATAATAATAGTTAGTAAGGCCTTTCAAATTATTATAATTATAGCAACATCTAAAAATCTATTTTTAAATATCGTGATTGACAGATACAATTTTTTATGGATTCCAGAAATCCTGCTTGTTACGAAATCGCGAGCAAAAGTTTTTTATCGAAAGTTACAGCGAAATACGCTGCAACTTTTATTAATACGGTGAATACGTCACGCTTGAAAAATCTGTATTATGCACGAGTGGGAATTTGCCGAGAGTCTTATTTTATTGTTTCAGCTTATATTAAGATATAACGCTCTAGTAATCATGCGCAGAAGTCGCACAATGCAAAGTCATTTTCACGGATATTAAAAACTTTTGTTTTTATCTCGTTCGCTGAAGTTAAGTTTTTCGTTTGCCCACAAATAATTATATAATAGTTGATAATACATAATGAAGTTACTTTACATAGATATATTAAAAAGATCATTTTTTATCTCATTCGCTGAAGCTACAAGTTTTTCATGCGCAAATCAATAATTACATAATAGCTCATGCGCAGATTTCGCTTAATAGAGTCACTTTCACGGGTATTAAGAGAATAATTTTTATCTTGTTTGCTGCATTTAAAAGTTTTTCATGTAAAAATCAATAATCAATATGTCTACTATATTTAACTCGGACACGTTTAGATATTCGAGAATAAATTCTAAAAGGCCATACTAACCTAATGTGAGCTTGATTTAGTGTTTAATTAATAGTTACACGACGTTACATTCCGCAAAAGATACATGTTGTTGAAACTAGACATAATATGACAATATCATGCGGCATCGAGGAACTTTGCTTTTTGCCGGAGTAGTTATCAGCACTTAAACGCGAAATCAAGTTCGCGCTCTAAAGCGCGTCGGTGAGTTTGGTGATGTGAGTTTCAATGAACGCATCTTCAGGATGGTAAACTTCGAGTTGCCCGCGCCACAAAGGAGGTAATCGCCTCCGGTGGTGCCGTAAATTCGCCTCAACTGTTGCTACTCTCTGGAATTGGGCCGAAGGAACATCTGCGGGCGATGAACGTCACAGTCGTCAAAGATCTTCCAGGTAAGCGATTCATTCATCGTACGTAAGTCATTATGAGTACGATGATGTACCTCTCAGAGAAGATAATAATCCTCCAATAGAATTTAGCATAATTCATCGATGATGCACAAAAGTTTATTATTCGATTCGATAATTAGCATTATGACGATAGCATCAAGTCTTTCGCTAGGTATAAATTTGATAAAGAGTCAAACGGGAATCTCGTGCCTTTGAAAGAAAACTAATTAGGCATTGAAGAAAATTAGTTCTTAGATACTTCGGAGCATCTTATTTAAAGTATGACCGAGATTAATTCCCGCGGATATAGGTTCCAATGTCTACGTTAATTACGAAAAGCGCAAAGTTTTCATTCTTATTGAACATAAATGATAGAAACGAGCATCAAGTTGGCGCGCTCAATCGGATCACCGACCGGAATTACGTCAAAGTCGATAATTGTGTTTTTAATCGATGGAATCATTTTGCTCCAGGTGTCGGGGAGAACCTGCATAATCACGTGTCGTACACTTTATCGTGGATCATCAATCAACCGAATGTGTTCGACCTGAACTGGGTAACTGCCGTAGAATATCTCGCCTTTCAGAAAGGACCAATGTCGTCGACTGGTTTATCGCAATTGACCGGGATGTTATCATCATCCTACGCAACTAAAAATCATCCTGATATCCAGTTCTTTTTCGGTGGCTATCAAGCGGCCTGCGCAATGACTGGTGAAAAAGGTGCCACTTTGGACAATAACGGTCGCAGAATCAGCATATCGCCGACAATGACACAACCGCGTAGTAAGGGTAAGCGAACGTAATTAGCCTAAAGTACAGCCTGGCCTCTCGCTAGCAAAAATTGACTAATTAGATGGTAATTTCAATCAATTTATCATCGATCACTGACCACCGAATTCCGTCCGTAATTTAACGCGGGAATGATAGAACCGGCTCGTCCGCGACGGTTATTGCCGTGGTTATCACCGGGAAAATTTCTACAAATTGATTAATCAATGCTTCTACATTGCATCTCGGTGGTCTGTGAAATTCCGGTGAATTTCGACAGTCAATGTATCGCACGTCAATGTAGCGTACCGTTCTGTCACCGATTAATCACCGCCAATAAACGAACTTGGCCGCAGGGAGACTGCGTCTCGCCAGTAACAACCCCCTCGAGAATCCAATCATTTGGGGCAACTATCTAAGCGATCCTATGGATGTGAAGATCCTCGTGGAAGGTATCGAGATTGCGTTATCCCTCGCCAATACCAGTGCCATGGCTAAGTATAATATGATTTTGAGTAACCAACCATTGCTCGAGTGCTCCCAGTATCCTTATCTGAGCAAAAAATATTGGGCCTGCGCCGTGCGTCAAGATACTGGCCCGGAAAATCATCAAGCGGGTTCCTGTAAGATGGGTCCACTTAATGATACCATGGCCGTAGTCGACAATCGATTGAAGGTATATGGTATCAGGAATCTCCGAGTGGCTGACGCGTCCATTATGCCAGAGGTAGGTATTTTCTGTAATCGCGAGAATATCGCAAGTGTTGATGCGTTTTTTCCCATCTTTTTTGTGCTTTTGTTGCATTTACTGAATTATCGAATGAACGATTAGCGAAGATCGCGAGATACTCAAATTTTTTCGTTGCGAAGATTCTTTTTTAAGATTAATGTGCTATTATCGTTCGAATGTATGTTCGTCATTAAGTTTTCAATTATTCGTTGGGATTCTTCATTAATTATACGTAAGCTTATTTTAGAGACTCTATAATTTATGTTAGACAGTATTTTATTTCATAATTTAATGTGCTGTGTAATATGAGAGAATTGAAGAATTTAAATACGTATAAGTATAAATCATATACGTATATTAAAATATATACATAAACATTATAAATAAATATGCACTAGATTATTATTCTAAATGATTATTATTTTAAAATCTCATATGATTATAAATCATTTAAAGTTAGATTAACGAATTTATAAGCTTTCCATTTATGTCCGTCAGCTTTAATTTAATCTTTTAATATATAATATCTTCAAAATCTTGTTTTATATATTTATAAAATTCCGTGAAGGCTTATACTATTACTTTTAAAATTCCGTGAAGGCTTATACTATTACTTTTAAAATTCCGTGAAGACTTATATTATTACTTTCAATTAGATAAAAATATTTTTATGATCTAATTGACGTGAAAATAAAAAGAAAAGATATAGAATGATTTTTTTTCAAGGTAACGTCCAGCAACACGGCAGCCCCGACCATGATGATCGGCGAAAGGGCGGCAGCGTTCATCAAGTCCGATTGGGGTGTTGCCGGTACACAATGGTACGGGAAAGACAAAGAACCTTGCCCCATAGGGAAAAACGATGATCATTGGATGCATCATTAGTCACCAGCAATTTACCATGTTTCCTAGTTCACACACGACGATCGACAGTACGCTGGACCTGTTACTTTGGGGGATCAAATACATCGACTGGAATCAGGCTATATGGTAGCCCGGGCGCTCTACGATCTAGTCGCTTATTGCATCCATCAATATTCCGCAGCCTAAAAAAGTCGGCGAGAACGCGATCAAAGGCAAGGACTTTCTAGAAGATTCTCGTAGGCTGCGATTTCCTTTCTCTTCGATATGGTCGAGCGATCGAGCTAGACTCGCATTCCGCTCGATAGCCCGAGCGCTACGTCAAAACTCTAAATTATATTGCAACGTGCAATTATAGTAACTAACACAGTGAGTCGTACGACTGATGACAGTCGTCGTCTCGCTATACCGCCATGTCTTAATTTTCAGTTAGGAATTTCCTAAGATTGTGTCTCATAGCATCGCAGTTAGTCGAGAGATCTGCCATCAATCAATTAGCTGCGACAACGAGCATAAATCTTCGTATAACTTATGAGTATTCTTACTATTATAATATTATTAATTCCTTAAACAAGCAATAATTTCCTGTTGTTTTTAGTTACTGTATGCATCAAGAATTTAGAATTACGAAAAAGTTTAGATGTATATATTATAATGCTAATAATCTTTCCATATTACATACATAGCTTTCAATATATAGTTGTAATAGCATGTAATAGATACTATCATGGATGTCCTATCGAAATGATAACCAAAGACAGATTCTGGTACCTGGTACATCAATCGCCAAAAAACATAGTAATTAATTGTTAACAAAAAAATATAGTAAAAAAAAAACGAAATAGATTATAAATATAGATAATTCGGCCACTCTCGAATCATCCGAGTGTAAATCAAAATATTGTAAATAAACAAGATCGCATAATAGCAGACTAAATTTAGAATAACCGCTTGCTTCCAATCGATCCTATGAAAAATTGCGTGTATGTGACCTAAAAAAATACAATAATTGCAATTAAATGCAATAATTATAAATAAATACGATAATCAAAATCTTAAAAATGAAATAATATTGCTTATTAACAGCTAAATATTTATTGAAATTAATCCGCCTGTATAAAGCAATTTGATAAAAACTTTCAATAATCAATAAATTAACGCTTACAAAAGTTTCATGTGCAATACACAAGCTTTTACTCTAACTTCCGGAATGCAAATGGGTTCAGCGGAAACGCAGGTAATAATAACTCGTATCTATTTTATTTGCGCTATTTTAGTGACAGACTATTCGTCATTTTTCTAAAATGATAGCACGTGCGGTGATTTACAAGTGTGACAAGTAGGGGTTATAACAAGCGCCGTTATTATCGTTTTTATGTTATGTACGTTGAGCACTTAATCACAGCTAGACATTTCACGGTACGTGCATACGTGCATATGCATATATGCGAAACGGGTATATAACAAAGCGACAACAAAACGGATGCCGCAATCAGGTAGTAAAAGCCCAGCACGACGGACAATACTCCTTGCAACGATCTTATTCACGGAAAATGGTACGTTGTTATTCTACGGATGTATCGCTTGTCAATTGTATTGGGTAAGGGAAAAGACATTTTTAAAAAGTTAATAATAAAAGTAGGAATATATGATAAAAATAAAATCAGGTTTTAAATTTTTAAGTGTAACTCAAAATTTTAACACTATAGTAAAAATAATAATAAGTATATCAAATAATTCCTTCACTAAAATTTTTTACAATATTTAAAAAAATTGAAACAGACAACGAGTATATTCAAATAAAATAATATTTGTCTACCGTAATAAATTTCTCCAATTAGATTTTTATAGAATTCAACAAAGTTAATCGAGAGGATTATATGCAAGACTTAATATTAAATCCTCGTAGATTATTACGGTTGTTTGTAATTTGATTGCAAGAGTAAAGTGATTTCACAACAGTAATGGCCGTGATATTCACAAAATAATGGAGCATCGTTCTACGGTTTATACGATGCATAAACTCGAGATCAACATTCTTAAGTGCCGCAATATATTTAGTCGTGCAAACTATACGTTATACGGTATTATAGAACATGTACTCGCTGGACTACGATGTGCCGGAAGCACCATGTTCGTCGCCCTTCCCCGTAAACGGACTCTCATTGACCGATGTCTGCAACGGCAATTCTGCCACTTTGTTTCTGTCTATGATGAACATGTTAGTTGCCTATAGCCCAATAATTAACGGAATGTGCGAGCGAATCACGCCTATCAAGAGACCGCAATTTATTTACGACTTCATTGTTGTTGGAGGTAAGATAATCAATTTACCCGTAAATATAATGGGCTATTAAAATCTATTTGTCTAGTAATCTAATGAAACGTTTCGTAAAATTATGTTCAATGAACGTAAAAACTCAACGTTCATTCTTAAATTGTACCAATTAAAATCAACATTAAGATCTATTTGTAAATGATTTGATGTTAAAAAGATATTATTCACGATGTCTAAATTAATATTCGATCTTGTGTTTTTAATTCAGGTGGTGCAGCCGGATCAGTCGTAGCCGCTAGACTGAGTGAAATTGAGAACTGGAACGTGCTTCTTGTAGAAGCTGGACCAGACGAGTTACCTGGCATGCAAATACCGAGCAATCTTCAACTCTACCTCAGTAATACATCTCGATTTTTTCAAAGTCGCTAATATTAATAATTATTTGCTATTTATTTTAATCATGCAATATTACAGATACCGAATTAGATTGGAATTATAAAACCACAAATGAATCATATGCGTGCTTGAAATATAACGGCAGTTGCAGCTGGCCGAGGGGTAAAAACCTCGGAGGATGCTCTTCCCATCATGGTATGGCGTATCATCGAGGCCACGCGAAAGATTATGACAGATGGGTGGAAATGGGAAACGCGGGATGGTCGTGGGAAGATGTATGGAGAAAATATTACTAATAAAATCTTCATGATATTACATAAATCATTATTAATTTTTGTACATTAGGTATTGCCATATTTCTTTAAATCGGAAAACAATAAAGAAATTGGAAGGGTCAGGGCAGAAGATCATGCTACTGGAGGTCCAATGACGGTTGAAAGGCAAATGTCAATTTTCTTAAAGTCCATGACACGCAGAAAAACATTAAGGTCGCAATTTGTTCCGCAAAATTTTATTCTAAAAAAAGATATAAATGACTTCAAATTGTTTTTTTATTTTAAATGACGTAAACAGCGTTCGTCGTGACAGCGAGTGTAAGAATTAAAGTAGTATAAAGGTTATGGCTCAAAAAGAACTTAAGCGAATCACAGTAAAAAACAAAGTAATAACGTAAACAATAGAAAAATGTTGATTTGTTTACTGCTCAAATTCTTTTTGTGTGTCATAGCCTTTACACTACTTTAATTTTCACTCTTTGCCCCCCCCCCCCTCTCTCTCCCTCTCTCTCTCTCTTTCGCTACACAACTATTACATCATTTAAAATGAAAAACAATCTGAAGATATCCGTGTCTTTTTTTCAAAGTAATAATTCTGCAGACTAAATTGTGATTACTGTTGCGTAAAATCTTTTGATATAATTAGTTATATAATTAGTTATTCTTAGAAAATTAGTTTTATCATTAAAGAATATTTCAACGTATTTATCTCTATCTATCGAAATTAGCGTGGCTGATCCGGATTCATTAAACAGGATCTGTGCGCTGAGAACTAAAGCGTGTCTCTGACGTAATCCCCATAGTTTCCCCACCAATTTAATTGATCTACACGTACGAATTAAACTCGCTGATTACTTTCATTAATAGATTCCCCTGGCAGCCGCAATTCGCTTGGGACATATTGACGGCTGCAGAGGAAACAGGTTTAGGAGTCAGCGAGGATTTAGTGGGCCAGAATATCACGGGTTTTACCGTGGCACAAACAATCAGCAGAAATGGCGTCAGACTTAGTACCGCCAGAGCTTATCTGTGGCCAAACAGAAATCGCAAAAATCTGCACGTGGCTCTAAACGCGATCGTGACGAAAGTCAATACGATGAAAAGTTTATCAAAAGTAAAAACTGTGGGAATCACTTTCATTATGGTGAGTCAACATCTCATATTTCTCAAGCTTCTACGGGCGCAATTTCGCAATTGCATCTTCATGAATAAATGATGATTTGTCCCGAGAATCACATGACTTGATGAATGACAATTTGTAGAACGACCGGCAATACAACGTAAAAGCGAAGAAGGAAGTGATTCTTACAGCTGGCGCTATAAATTCGCCTCAGCTTTTGCTCTTATCGGGTATCGGACCGAAGGAACATCTAGACTCCGTGGGAATTCACATGGTCGTCGATCTGCCGGGAGTCGGTGAAAATCTTCACAACCATGCATCGTACGGCGTGGACTTCAGTCTCAATGAGACGTATATAGATGAATTAAATCTGGAAAATGCCGATACATATTTATACAATCAAACTGGCCCGTTATCATCTACGGGATTGGCCCAGGTTACCGGCATACTAGCGTCCAACTACACTACCGCTGATGATCCAGACATTCAATTCTTCTTCGCTGGCTATCAAGCCATTTGCAATACAGGCGGAAGAATTGAGGACTTGAAAATGTACGATAACAAACAAACTGTTAGGTTTATCGCCGTAAATATTCAAACGTTAAGTAGAGGTAAGTCAATAAGTATGTAACTGAGCTTTTGCCTTAAATAGCGCAATATTAGCATAAAAATACTGACAATGTAGATAGCTATGCATGGCAACATGGTAAACGAGATTATAAAATTACATTTTCAATTCTTTCTAATATCAGTATTTCTCATCAAATTATTTTAATATACTTTTTATCTGCAATCGCATTAGAAGAAAATCAATATAATTGCATTCTAGTTAGAAGTAATTATAATTAAAATAAAAAGTTATAACAAATTAAATAAAATTAGAAAATTGTGTTATTTTCTGTAAAGAATAAAAATTCTTATTGCTGTAAGACATATTTCACTGATAAATTCTAGGTCGACTAATGCTGGCCTCAAAAAATCCTTTAAACCCTCCGATCATTTGGAGCAATGATTTAGCGCATCCGCAAGATCGATCGATTATTTATCAGGGTATTCAGTATATCTTCAAGCTATCACAAGCAGAAACGATGAAAAAGTACAATCTAAAGATGATAGATGCAATTATCCCAGAATGCGAACAGTATAACAAAAATGGAGAAATGAATTATGAGTATTGGGATTGCAAATTCCAATATGATACCAGGCCCGAAAATCATCAGGCCGGTACTTGCAAAATGGGTCCCTCTTCGGATCCTATGGCTGTCGTTAATCCAGCTCTCAAAGTTTACGGCATAGATGGTTTAAGAGTGGCCGATGCCTCCATTATGCCACAGGTAAGTAAACAAATCTCGACATTTTACAAATAAATATCAAATTAATAGATCAATTAAAATATAATCATATCATAAACTTTTTTCTTATTAGCTCGTATCTAAAAATTCGATAGATAATTTAACTCGATAGATAATTTTTATGAAATTTATATAAAATATCTTAGAAAAAAAAATTCAATTAATATCTTGTAATCAATTAATTCCTTTCTATTTCTTAGATGATTTCCGGTAATCCTGTTGCGTCGATCAATATGATCGGTGAGAGAGTCGCTGATTTCATCAAGAACGATTACAAAGTGATCAATAATTAAATAAAGATTATGTAAACTGCCTTTTAATACCAAAGAATTAGATGTAGAATTAGTTTTTATTTCCACGTTATGTTTTTTGTAAGTATAACATAACATAACTTTTTGTGAAGTTCATAAAAAAAGTTTCATAAAAATATACATTACATAGAGTTCTGTTTTTTCCTGTACCTTGTCAGTTGTTGCATTTACGTTTATACTGACTTTGAATAACAGTTGCAACAATAAAAATAAGATGAAAATTTATGAATGAACAGTTTTGTTTTACAGAATTTACTTTTGCTATCATAATAACGAAGCTAAGTTGAATTATAACCACTGTGACAAGTTAATTTAAAGCATTTCATAAAATAATACATGTTGATGTAGATCATGTAACTTGTTTATACAGCTTAAACTTGAATTATTCATGCCATAATTATTTCTACATTAAACATTAGAATACGGAATTTCGAGTTGATCTTAACTGCCCAGAAATAAACTACCTAAATATTTAAGTTAAATTCCATTCGATCGAGTTGCGTGTTATCCAGGTTAGTAAAACGATTGAAAATTATAAATTTAATCGTCGACAAAATCGAAAATCATTTCGCTCATCTTCGCAGACAACTATAGCATCGCGAAAGAATACATCTCAGCAATCTCAAAGGATCTACTTACGATATCCTACGTCTCAATTATTAAGATAGAAAGGGAATAAAACGAAGGAATACACCTTAGAGGAGATCACGGCAGTACGGCCGTTAAGATTCAGAGAAGCTAGAAACCTGAAGAGAACCGGGTACTCGACCTCCTTAGATTCGCGTGCTTATACAAGAGCGATTTCGCAACCCTTCGCTTGACCTCAGTAGCTATTCATCCATCTGAACCTTTCGAGATCAAATGCCTCTAGAGTGCATTAAATCCGATGAACCGCTCGGAAGATCTAACTATACACTTGGACTACTATTCAGAACAGGTAATTGACCAGTCGAATATCGAGAAAATCCCCCTGCACCAAATTGTGTTAAAACAATTATCCTGAACAGTTATCCTGAAACGTTCCTAAGTAAAAGAATTCGCCTCGAATGTACATTGTAACGCCAAAAATATTTTTACATTTGCAAGAAATGTTATACGAGCTCCTTATACTGCTCGCTAAACTATTTAATTTAACAGTGGCTATTTCAGTCGATTTTCTATTCCGATAATATGAATTGCCATTATTCGTATCCGTTCACCTATATTCTGTCTATTCTTTGAATTGCTGAAGACTATATTGTGCACGACCTATTGTGCTCGTTATTTATATACGAGTTCTGCATGCTGTGAATTGCTATTATAAGGAACGTCCTTGAATTTCAACACGTAGTGATGCCGAGAACATACTCTCGCCTTCAACAAGAGAATGTCAGATCAGATCACTCGAACGCATCCGGAATAGCACACGTTTCGCATCTGATATGGAACACAAGATATAGTGCAAATGACAATGAGCATTCATCTAACACCTTCAAGATATTGTTTCTTACGAAATCTTCTGAGAAAGGCGAAATAATGCCTCTGTGATACTATGTTCCGATAGAACATTACCGATATAACATTAGAACAATCACTCAAAGCGACTGTGTGTCGCTTGTAAAATCCATTGGAAAATTGAATAATTAGAACTATTGTTAACTTCCATTAAATCAAGTTTGCGAAGTTTGAATTGTTGCTACCGATCAACATAACATAGCAGAATATATCGCAAAGAATTAATCGGAGTCAAAACATTTTTGAAGAGAGAGCTTGAAGTAATCGTAGCCAATCGACATGAACTAAACTCATTTTCACAATGTATTACCTAAAGATTTATAATTATAATTATCTAAAGATTAAATCTAATGATTATCTATACTGAAAAAAATCTTAATTTCAAAGAAATATTATTTATTATTTTTTTTAATATGAGCAAAAACATATTTCTTTAAAATTAAGATATTTTTTTTTTTAGTATAAGGATTCATCGATGAAGTTCGTTCATAAATTTTTGATAATTTTTGATCTTTAAGTAATCATATATTGTAAATATAGATCTAAGAGTAACATAATGTTATGTTATAGTTTTACAATCAACAATATAAATGTAATATTAGTAACAAATATTATTATATAATATTGTAATTACATTCCTTTCTAAAGTCTTTGGAGTAGAATCTCATTTTAAAGAATGAAAATTGGACAGTCTTGAAAAAGTCTTGAAAAGAGCCTAATTTTCAATTTTTTTAATTGAGATTTCACTCTTCATATAATTTATTCTGAAGGTTTTACAGAATTAAGTATAAATTATAATATTGTTATGTTACTTTCAGTTGGCATCAACTAGGCAAATATCTTCTTAAATTTTACTTCCGTCCGAATATCGTGCAATTTTATGTAACAAATCGCACGGGATCTATATTCCATCTATGTACCCTGTATTCCATACTTGTTGTCAATGATTGTTAGTTTCGATGTTGCGAATGCGAAGGGAGAATATCGCCCGAACACTATCAAAATTCTGAGACATTCGCAAGAAGTCCTCTGACTTTAACATACTTCCATCGTGCTTCTCGCCATCTCACATGAAACGAACCAGGAGTTCGTTCGAGGAACTCACCGAGAGAGTTTATCTACTTCACTCGTGTCGATCGATGCTCGCGAGAAAAGTCCCCAATGAAACGTACGAAGAGGAGAAAAGGATATTTGACTATTCATGTTTCAACGGATGCTTAAGAGTCACTGACGGACGCGACAGCAGCGTATAGACATCGTTACATATACAAGTCGGCAGGTCCACGAGCAGATGATGAGATAAACAAATTATAAATAAAACATCGAACACCCTCCAGCCCCCATGCGAGCCGAAAGAGCACGTAGGGTAGCTAGGCGCGTCGCTATACATCCGCGCACGTAACTGTACCATCCGCGCCATCTCGTCCTCTTCGTTCTCGCCGTCGTCGCATCGCACTCGTTGTCGTTGTACCAGGACCGTAACGACTGCTTTGAATTTCATGAGGGTGCGAATGAATTCATGGTAGGATGGCGGCGGATGGCGGTTGGCCCCGGAGACTCGCCGACTTCAAACACCTCCCAGTGACCTCCCGAGCGCGAGAACCACGCTTGCTTTACAAAAGTAGAGGAAGCAATTCTCGTAATACTAACTGCCGCTCGTTTTATGCCGCGTATAATTCCTTAGGCCGATGACTTCTGGTCTCGCGAAGTCACGAGCGATTTTTCAGAGTCTCCATAAACGTCACTGCATCCTTGGGTCGTTTCGATATACATGGTAATGGAAAAAACGAAAAAGGTAATATAGCGAAATATATTTTCGACGAATATCTTCATAAAATAACTACTTCATTAAATAACATCATGAATCAATATCTGTTTTCAAGATTCCAGTCGTGAAACTGTAGACAGAAATTGCGTAATGTATTTATAGAGACACTTAAGAGGACGGCACGAAACTGCAGCCCATTATGAGGTAAAGCCTTTATGAATTATGTAATCCATTAAATTGCGAAATATCGGACTGATAAAGCAGGTGCGGTCACGGGTATTTCCGAAAATTATGCCCCAATTCCTCCACGAGGCGAATCCGATTATACCGGGTGAGCCCTTCGCGCCCAGCGTAATGAAATCGCCGTTGCTTCGTTAGATAATAACACCAGTCGCTTTGACGCCGAAATTTATAATTCCTCGCGCCTTTAATGTGGCTTTAACGTAGACTAAAATTACGCGAGGCCCAGATATAGCGAAGTAAACAAACAAATAATTACATTAAAACTATCTCGATATTTAACATTTCTCCTCTAATTAAAACATAAGGATATGCGAACCGTTTAACATCTAAAAAAAATCGTTTCTGAATATACGCCATTAAAAGTAAAAGTAAAAATTCTTCACCCATCTTATCGCGTCTCCAGATTTACATAATAATTCGTATTTTACATAATGAAGATTTAAATGTAGAATACTTACTATCAAAATTTACACTTTCTTGATAGATTTATCCTACTCCCTCCCAGATTCAATAATTTGGATCTATAGTCGAATCCAAAACGGCGCTGTTGACTACTCTTAATCACCAGATGGAGTCATTTTCGATTTTTTAAACGCGAAAAATCGTAAATATGAGCGCAGATAGGATTGAATTCGGATCTACAGATCGCGAGTCAATCGCATCGAGCAGTAAGCCATTCAATGCTTCATTAAATTATCATTAAACTTATTCTGAAAGCTGTCAGTTTGCAAGTTAACATTTTATCCTTCCATAATATTGATTATCGGTTTTCAATTACGATCTCATAATTAAACATCGGATTCTTATATAATTGCATATTTTTTTGGAAAGCAGATTGGGAGATAAGACCAAAATAGAAATTTGTCTTATTGAAAAAACCTTCTAAAAATGCATATTTATTTATGTATAATATATTATCTACATTTTGTTTATATATTCACATTTTGTTTATATATTGATCTGTGCAAAAAAATCCGATGGATTCGTAACAGCCTTTTAACAAATGATCTATGAATCAGTGAACCGAATATTTTCGATACTAACTTCGACATTAGTTGTTTAACGCTCTATCGTTCGGATAATGGCCAAGATAAGATTCTCAACCATCCGCGGATTCTCGTTGTTACAAAGTATAAAATGGATGGAATCGTTAATATTTGATCTCAGATTATCCGACAAATCCAGGATAGTAGTTCGCTGTGTCGACGAAGTGAGAAACGAAAGGAGACCAATCGCATCTCGCATTCTAAACCACATAGGCTTAGGATGCGTAGTTCAACGTACTGCCGTGGATAAAATATTTTGCCGACTGCCTCGTTATTTATCCTGCCGGAGAAAGTTGTTGGTGTCGTCGGTAGTCGTCGTAATAAATGTCCCGAGAGCGGACTTGACACGTGCGGGGAGAAAGGGGCGTCGTTACACAAGTTGGCCCGTCGTCGGAGCGGGCCGGTTTTGTCCTACTTTTTGCGCGGCATGCAGCCGCGATCGTGTCGGGGACAATGTACAAAGCATCTAGCACCAGAAAATAAGATGAGAGAGAGAGAGAGAAGTCGATTCTCTCGCTTCCCGAGATCTGGTCAAAGTGCACTTCTACAAGCAACGAATAAAATCGACGAGCGATTCTATTTTTGAGCAGAAAAATCGTAAAAATTAAAGATATAAAGCTAGAAAGAGATATGAAAATTATTTCAGATTATACTAATATACCTGTCATGCAAGTATATATGATTAAATTCCTAATTAAAAACAGTGCTCTTCCACTAACTTTAATTAACATCTTCGAATATTCTTAATAAAATATACAATGTTCTGACCGAAAGAATCTATTTCAAGAAATAATTTTTGGGAAATCAATACCGTGATGTCATCTCGACCTCGAGATAATAAGGTACAAGAAAGTGGAGCGAAATGGGACATGGCACATGCACGTGGTACACCGCAAAGATCAATTAGTGCAATTAATTCAACGGCCACCCACTCGTCTGCGGAAGCGTGTTATTAAATTCGGAATAGTCACAATTACATAACGCAACGGTACATACAAGAAGATGGCTCGTTATATTCAGAACTCTCGTTACATACTCTCTCTGGAGTCGTCGCTTGTGTAAGATGATCCAATTAGAGTGACGTTTAAATAAATTTCCATTGATAGCCACTCACCCGCCTATGTTGTTATATCTATCTCCAGAATAAATTAGCAAAAATCAACTCGTTGCCACAGCGAGGAATAACACAATTAATTTCGGATCATAGAGAACACCTGGATGAGAGATATCAATTGCGTATCAAGTATATGTCAGCAATTGAATTTTGGGAGCTTTTGCGGAATGAGATCGATCGTATTTTCCGTGATTAATCGATGCTCGCTTACCGCTGATTCATTAGGGCATTGATATAACATCGTCATTTTCAAGTAGCCCGCATCGCATTATCGCGTTATAGCGCGACGAAGTTAATGTTACTAGATTTGAATGCTGATGCCTGCGGTATGTCGCGGTCAAATTTTGCGGATAGAAAACATAACGCGCGTGCTGCGCTATATAACACGTTAATAACCACCTCATAATTGACTTGCGCGAATACAAACGGAATAATTGTCGCGCCCGAGACACTTTATAGGCAGTAAGTTCAGCAGCGTTATCCAAGAGCGTTTTCAATATTTGCGAAATATACTTCCTTGTTCCATTTATACAGTCTTCCCCAATGATATAAAATCGCGCAAAATGTCACGCATCGTTTAAACTGTCTCAGTCGTTAAAATATAAAATAATATCTCGCGCGCGTCATATTCGTCACGAGGTTAATCGCATGTGCCGTAAAAAGTTCAACGTTTTTTTCACAGAGCTGCCCGTTTTCCAATTCCGCGCCGCGGGGATGAAGGATCGAAAAGCGGATGAAGGGGCAATTCGTAGAGCTTTTTTCAATGGTAACGTCATGTCCGGTCCGATACAATGGCGTGATACAAGGGTTGAAGGGTGTACGAGGACGCGCGAAAGGTGTAGGTTAGTTTCCGAGAGGGAACTCGGGGGAAATTCACGTTCGACGGAACTCGCGAGGTAATGATTGTATCGCCCTATTATCGGAACGAAGTCATAGTGTTCTCCGAGCGATACGAGCAGCATGATCCTATTTCACTCCCGAGTAAACGCACGCACGGGAACGGGGGTGTTGTTAACCAATTCGATGGAAAGCTCGAGCTTAATACTCCGATTCCCCCTTTTCTCCCTCACCAATTCATTCTCTTCCTCGTAACCTTTTACTTACTCTCCGATTTTTTAAGCGTCTCTCTCGTATTGTTTTTCATTAGGCGTTTATTTCCGTTCCGTGCGATTCGTGATTACATCCACATAAACAATGTTTGCGTCTTTCTTTTATATAATTAAATTAAAAATTCAATTAAATATCGCGCGCTTTATAAATTATATGACTCACAGTAACAGTCTTCCATTTTATCTTTTATTGTTCTGTTTCTAGTACTTTTAATTCATCATCCTTTAGTGCTTTGCATGTTACCAATACAACAGAAATAAAAATATAATATTATTATTATACGCCAATTAGGAATTGTAATAATAAATAATGGCATCAAAATCGCAACAGATTCCTGCTTAACTTTATCAGAATTTCTAGGAAAACGGTATGAACGGGAGGATAAGCGGAACATGATTTGCACCGATTTGTGGCTTTGCTTTCGCAGGTGACGAGCGTTGCCACAGCTCTCTCGTTACATTCGCATTTGATAGCATCTTGCTATATTTAGGATAACTGTATTTTCACGTATCAAGACGTGGTCGATGGCGAAATGACGTGACGAGAGTCACCGACGCGACGTTCATCCATTTGGCGTTTCAAGCGTTGATCAGTACTACTGAAATTTGAGAAACAATTCGGCCGTCGTTTAGAAAGATATTATTTCCCCGCTTTTATTTTCATAAGCATGCATGTCGGTATCGAACACAGACTATTTGAAACTGTGCGCAAAGTTCTCTTCTATTTTTTTTCCACGCATCATTTCGTCGCAAACTTCAGTGACGGCGAACGATCGATTGGATCGACGGCGCGATTTTTTATTTTAAAAAGTCACGATTCAAAATCGTCCTCAACTCTCAGTCGCTCTCACAACGTCACATGGTTCAAACTGAATGCCACATGAATTGGACTGTGAAATTTGAAGCTTTAATTAATCGCTAGGGATGAATGTTTCGTAAATGGTATCGCAGCTGAAGGTGTCATGAATGTCACAATATATTCATATGTACAGCGAACAGCTTAACAAAAATGATGTAAAGGACGATGGGTGTAAAATGAGCCGATTTTAGTTTAAAAACAAAAATTATATGTGTAATTTTACGTTTTTTGGATCGTTAAATACAATGATAGCACTTTTATCCATCTAAATTTTCCATGGGAAAATTCAGGTTAAATAGATTGATTTTAATATTAATTTGGTTACTGATAAAATTTCTGTTCCAATTTTATTTAATTTCTTGTATTACAGTATAGTCTTATAATTTTTTTTCTGAAAACCTAAGAAACACTTAAAAATAAAATGCTTCAAAAATTTTGAATCTAATAAGCGCCTAATGAGCGATGTGACGAAACTCATGCCGCTTGTTACTTACTATAGATTCAGATTTTCTGGAGCGTTTTATATTTAAGTGTTTTTTTGTTTTCAGAAAAAGAAATTACAAAATTATACTATAATACAATTATACTATAAATACAAGAAGAACTAAATAATTGGAATATAATCTTACAAAATTTAACCAAATTACTATTGAATTTAGAATTTGTATAAATATAATGTCCATTTCTATCAACTCGATTCAATTTACTCTTCATTTTTTTCTTAATTTTTAAGGAAGAGTAAGTTACATCAAAATTAAAGTTAATCTACATTGATGAAAAAATGAGCATAAAAGCTCAAAATTAATGCGAGAATGATAAAATAAATTTCTCTAGGTATGAATCACGACGAACGAACGATGCGTGCAATCGCACGAATCGATCAAATTACCGCGCCATACCACATTTTCTTCGCTGAGAGACGATGATATTGCATCTTTTTTTCAATTAGCCCCCACGACGGATTATACCAAGAGAAAGGACAGCCATTCGCGCGAGAGTGAGTGAAGAGGGTTAGAAGTGCTGAGGGTGCTGTTATTACGTCTTTCATGTTGGAATTACATTCGTAGCAAATCGAAATCGCAATTCGATAGCAGGGGAATATAAAATGAACTGCAAACCCTCGACCGAGGACAATCTCTCCTTCTCCAGTATGCAATATTGGTTGGATCGAGCAAAGCTTTGAATTATTCTGCGATGCGAAATTATTAACTGATATTAATGATATGATCGGTTTAAAATTATTCTCAGATCAACAAATATCTAATCAGTGCACAGTTTACTTAAAATTCCTGAAAATTCTATAAATTGTATAAATCCAGGAATATTATTACACTAAAAAAATACTAAATTTCAAGAAAGATTTGTTTGAACAGTTTTAGTAATATTTACTAAATACAACATATATTTATTTGACAAAAACCATTAATTTAACTATCATTTTTCTCATTGACTAAATATTTATTTACTGTAAATAAATGTTTACTTATTGTTAATACTATTCAAAGAAATATATATTAATTTCTTGTCAGTGTAGGCACAATGAATCTTAATCGAATATGACATTTTTTTTTACTCATATGTGATTAATCTCATCAGTTGATTTTCATTTAATATTGATATTAATAAATTGCCCCCCAATCTCTGTCTCCATGCGTGTATAACGTAACAGATCTAAACGCATTGAATGCTCGATTGGGCTTGCATGTTTCGAAAATTATAACTCTGCTACAATTACGATGGCAGATTAACAAAGTTGATAGACGTATCGTGTACGTAAATTATGTTGTGAATAATACTTTTCAAGTCGGACGCGATTATTCCCGCGGCTTACGCGTCACGAGAATAATCCGTTTAAATGTGGCGTAGGAAGACGTTTAACCTGGGTAAATGTCGATAGGCAGTGACGCACAGATGACGAAAGAACGACAAGCAGAACGGACGAGCCAATGTAAAGCTAATGTAATATTACGCATTATACTCCATAATCTGCATCAAACGACAACATTCGGCGAATAAGCCTCGTGCGGAGCTTAATTCACTGCCTTGGTGCAATCACGTTCACCAGCTTACGAATAGCCGTTCTATGCACGTGCGCGAATAAACATTCTGCATATATGCAGATGTAAGCTACGGAATAAAGCGGGATAATACAGAAACTGATTGCGCTCTCTTGAGTGGTCACACTGGCGACGATATTGAGCCAAGCCGTGAGAGGAGAGAGGCGTTCCTCTTTGACGGATTATCGAAAATCGATCTGGCCGATACTCAATTAACCTACAAGTCATTACCGAGCGTAATTATGCCGATACTGATCCCGGGATCTGTTTAAATTGATAATAATAATGATAACATCGGGACGTGCTATTTGCGATCCCGCGATCGCCTCTCGCGTCAGCGAGAGATATTGCAGGCTCGATATTGTCGGCTGGAAAACATATTTTTTTTTATTCTATTCGACACATATAAGCCAAAGCCTAGCGATCAGCAAATATCTCTTTAGAGCGAGGAAAAAAAATCCACGAAAGCTCGCAATAACGCGTGTGATTTCTAACAGCGGTGGTCAACGTGGTCCTTCACATCGAGATTTCGCAGTTCAATTCCATGCGAAATTGCGGCCGATCTTGATACGGCCTGCAGAATTCTCGCTTCGCGTTTATTCTAACTCGCTTTACACTGATACGGCACCCCTCGATAAAACTTTATCTCCAAATTAACTATTTAATGCAGAACAGAGGTAAATAAGAGAGATCACAGTCAAGCAAGGAAGATAACATTGTCGAACAGAAATGTGTAAAATGAATACAAAAAGTAGGATATTTTTAAATTATTTTTACGATATTCTCTATTCGAGGGCAAAGATTGATTAATTATTTTAAATATTCTCTCAACGCTGCGGAATATACATCTCTTTTACTCTTGAACGCTCTCTCTCTCTCTCTCTCTCTCCCCCCCAAATATTATTAATCCTTTCAACTCGCTATCAATCACGGGCTTTCGTTGTTCGATGAAACTTTGACGATAACGCGGATTATAGCTGCAAAACCGCACGTGCTGCACGGTGAAAAATACACAAAATCTCGCGCCAGTCAATTTTATGGGCTGCTGACGTTTTATTGGACGTGCATATATACCTATGGTACAACCTTGCCAGTGGAGCGGTTATTAGTTATAATTGGACTAATTAAACGGCCCGGCACGGAACTGAAAGGAACGATATCGTTTTCGAGCTACATTAACTTCCAGCGATAAAAGCAGTTACAAACGACTTACTTTCCTTATACTTAGCGTACAAGATGTCTCTACAATAGAAAGGACCGGGATATTGTTACGACAATCTTGTGATCTCGAAAGAAGTACAGTAATAATTTAGGACTTTAATTATCTCACAAGGGATGTATAAAAATTATATTATAAAGTCCACCTCTGTTCGTGACTCGTATGGAACAAACATTAAACGAATTTATAAGAGGTATACCAAAACCAGGGCGTTCGCCAATTCCACTATGAATCACGGAATGTGCTGCCTCTTCGTTCAGGATATACATCATAAAGTATCTGGATTCCTTGAATAATTATCGTCGGTCTCCTATTCTTTTTTGGCGTCGTGGCGCAAGAGACAACCGGTGACACCAATCGCGCAGAACGAATGTGCAAATATTGTCGCGCTTCGTAAATCGCAAAAACAACGGCGCTCGTCAAGCGGAGGATTTATGCGCGGTGGTTCCGTCGCAGCGGTCCAAACTCTCGTCGCACCCCCTTGCACACGCGCCTCTCGTTCCTCGTTTCCTCCCGCTTTAACCCCGCCATGACTGTCTCCCATTCGTCCGTCCGTCCATCCCGGCCCGTATCCGCTCCGCTTCCGGTTTCATGTAGCCGTACACATGTGCGAGACTCACCGCACCGCGTCTCGCTTTCCTCCTGTAATTCCCTCCCCCACATTAGCTTTTTTTCTCTTTCCTTTTTCTTTTCTGTCCCGCGAAACGCGCCAGAGGAAAAGGGAGGAGGAGACAGGAAGCTTCCAATCCGTGTACTCGCACCTTCGCCGTACACGACATTAAGCTACAATTTCGCAGCACCGGTGAAGATAAATAGAAAAAAAGGAAAGAAACGCGCGATTCCGCTTGAGTAAATATGTGGGATAACTCGTCGGTTCGCGCATTAATGCTCCCACGCCGCGAGATTCCACCACGTCGAAATGATTCTCCTCGATTCTACCAGCGTCAGTTATCCCGTCCTACTTTCCGAAAAGCGGAATTCAGCCGATCGACGCGCGTCGATTCGCGCGATGGAATTACCGGCCAGGCGCCAGGTTTCAGTATCCTCGGATGCGGATATAGTTACGGTGGAATGCTTCCGGAAGATACCGCTGAAGCTCAAGTCGACGAATCACTATCGACGCCGACGCAATTAATGTGAGAGCGATATAAGCCGATGAGAGTTTCAAATACTGCCTGAATATTTCCTTCTTCTTCTTTCTATTTTTCCATTTTTTCATAATACATGCTCGGTAAATCTGAATTTATATCACCGCAAGTATTATTTATTTTATTGCGTGGTTGTATTTATCGCCCTCTTCTCCTTCTACCGTATTGTTGTATAGTTATTATTTATTAACGTTATTATTTTGGATTATCTTAGTATACAACTATTACTATTTAAACGTACCGCAAATGGCCGAAAGTTTAAAGCAAATTTACAGTCGAGCTGGCACTGTCGTTAAATGGACGCGACTGCGATAAAAGGACGCGGCTATTATAACGAAAGTCTTCGAAAAGCAGATTACCGCGCAGGTTCTTTCAGCCGAGTACTTTTACGAATTGTGTCGCTCATTTAATTTCGCCATCGCTTTAGGTACAGATTCCCGTATTGGAGGATGGAGATCTTTCAGGAAAATTCCCGAAGGCCTGGCACGGTGGACTACAGTCACGCTTTATTTATTTTGCCAACTTTTTATCCACGAGCTCCTCCGGGATGCAAAGGGTCCTATCATTTTTCGATCTGGAGTTAAGGGTCGGACCGTCGTCTTCGTTCGCGCCGTTAAGGGCGTGAGGGTTGTTTCTCGTGCGTTGCGACGTTTCATGTCGCATCCTTGAATGCAACCGAGGATGGTCCCTGTTCCCGTTTATAGGTACCTATTTCTGGCTGCTCCTTCTTGCCACTAGCAAAGACATCGTGTCTTGTTTTATATATTTCTTGTCAATCAAATGTAAACGACAATTCGGCGGGAAAGGATATGTTATCCTTCGCCGATTCTTCGGCAAATCTAAATCGGCTTTGACATTACGAGATAAAATTTATAGGATACATGAAAATATTTATGTCATAAAAATCGTTGGAATTATTCTTCAATTTAGAGATACATAGTATGCTTTCCAACAAGCGACACAAATGACATGGTGTGATACAATGAATCATTACATCCTTGTTGTTTGCCAATGTTAAACAAAGATGACATGATCTGTGTCGCACTGTGCAATGTTGTAAGAGAAATCATCTGTCCTCATCTTTCAACAAAAGGATCCCTTGTGTCAGTAATCATATTTGTTATAACGCAAATTGTTAAATAACTAAGTATAATAACTAATATAAGTAAAAAAAAAAAATCAAGGGCAGAATAACAATACCTGTAAGCACAAAGGAGCAGAAGGTTTCGTAAAGTTCTATCGCAAAAAGGCACTTTATGAAATTTTTTCTCACCTATGCGAGTGGCTTCGCTAATTGTGTTTCTTCAGCTATTTATGGCAATAATTAATTAGGAACCACGTTGAACGAGACTAGAGCTCTCTGGCTTATGCCTTTTTCCTACGAGCCATTACTGCGAGCATCCTTTTTACGTCCATTATACAGCCATAATAAAGATGATTTATTATTATTACCTCCTTTATTTTTGTCGTACTCACTTTGCACCACCGATGAGACACCTTCAGGGGGTTAACTCTCGCGCGGTTACGCGCGCGTAAATTTTCACGATAACTTTTCAAGCCGCGGTTATCTTCAAGTGTACTTATAAGAGTGTAACAATGTTGCCCCTTCCCTCCCCTCGATGTCGTATATCATCCCTTCGAATAATATAACTTTTACCGCAACATTCTCAGAACAGATCCTATCGCAAGAAGACATTCGATTTCAGCTCCTCCTTGTAAGACATTAACGTGTAAATACAGTTCGCAGAAACTTGAATTTCTGGAGCAAAGCCGCGGGCCAGACTTAATCAGATTTCATAGTCGTGTCACGATATCGACAATAATCAGCGTAGACACACACGAAAATCAGCGTACGCACGTCTCTGTGGCATAATGGAAGATTCGCTGTCGAAATTGAGACGCGACAGTAAACCGCGTTATCTAGTAGCAGCTTGCTCGATTGGTGAATCCGTGATAGCGGCCGATGTTGGTAGTGGTCGTGATGATGACAGTAACGACGATCCGGTGATACCGGTAGTGTTTCGTGGTGGTGATGGTAGTGTGGCTGGGAGATGGTGGTGAACACAGGTGGTGAGGGAAGGTGCGAGAGGGTGGATGAGCTAGTGACTAGGGTTGCTATCTCGTGTCAGTACGATGTTGGAAGCAATGGCGTCCCTCCAGGTAAGCGTGCTAGCTACATCGGAGGCAAGGGTGGGTTTAACAAGCGATGTTATCTGCCCAGATGAATGCTGGTCGCCCCTTGCTCCCTCTGGCCACCATCCCTTAGCTCCGATCGTATCGTGCCACATTGCTTGCTTCGTCACGAATCTCACGAAGCAAACCGGACGAACCTCGAACGTCTCAAAAATCTTTAAGAAGGCATTCGACAATGATCATTCTATGCAATACTTTTGAAATAAAGTTGTTCTCATCTTAAAATTCTTTAACTTTTCCCTGATTTCTAGACAAAATCTCATGATTTTCCTGGCTGCTTTCAATAACATTTTTTTTTAATTTTATGTAATTTTGTCCTGATTTGGAAACCGATATTTTATTGAAAGAACAGAAACAACATAGTAATGTAAATTACTAATAACGTTGTTGACATTATATTCATTTAAATGTTAAGTGGTAATATTTCAAAACTGCGAAAGTGATATATCCATATTAACTTCTTTAAAATCAAAATTTAATTTTCTAGAAAATTTCTAGAAATTTTACAAAATTCCCCGACTTTTTTTTATTTCCTAGATTTCCAGTTTTGGAACAACCCGATAATACTGAAACACTTCATCGATATTTTACAGAGCTATTGACTATGCGTTGATGCGATCATTAATATAAAATTTATGCCATCAGTCTATAAAGTTTGTGAAATCCAATCGGCGTAGCCACAATAATTACATTTTCATACACGATAATTTCACGAGTTCTTACGAATTCATCTTTGCTGCAAATTTCGCAATCTCGCTCTCACTTATTTCGAACAATAATGAAATTGGCATTAAACTTTTACTTTTAAGTTACTCCAATTTGTATAGTTTCCAAGTATCGAGAAAGCTCGTGAACTGAGTGAAAAAGTCGTCCGGAAAATTAAAGTAGCATTTATAATGAAAATTAGAATCTCTTTGGGCGGTGCCCTCTTACGGAAGGTGGAATTTTCAAACGATAAAACTTTTACGACGCAATTCGTATTTAGAACAAACACTAAAGGAGCATTTAGTGATATCTTCTTTTTTGCGAGAACCCGCGAAGGTTCATTAACGATATTAAGACGTTTCACCGAATACCCGATTGGAGAGAGTTTTCAGGATTCAAACGAATTACCCGGAAGGCGGTATAAGAACGAAGGAGAACGAATCGCGAGATTTATTGAGACAGGCGCGAGAAATCCCCCCGAAATTACGAGCGCGGCTAGCGGACGAGCAATCTCGTCGAACAATAAAATTTTCGAGTAAGGCGGCTCGAATTTCTTAAAGCAACTTACGGGAGACGTGCCAGTAAAGCGGAATAGAAACTGAGTCAAGAATTTCACCATAAAAATTTCGTTATAAAAGGGAATACGTGTAACAATAATGTCGCTTTAAAAAAAAAATCAACAAAGAGAAAAAGAAAACGAATCGAATAACGTGTTAATGTTCGCCGTCGCGTTTACTTCAAGCTTTCTTTTTTTCAGGGGCATTAATCATCGTCTTCGGTAAATGTTCTTTACGTTGTTAATGTTCCGCGTTAATGCTCCTTTTCCCTCTGGGTAACTAACAAACGTAACCGTGGTTCATATCTCGGTCTCCGCTGAACGTTGAAATAAAACTACTCCGGCCTACTCCTCCACCCTGCTCATTTTTTCCCAGTCATATACGAATAACGCAAATTTCTCACCTGGCGTACAGCAGCGCGACATTAACCAGGTCCCATTAATCTCAACGCCATCCCCCGAAGTTTCTCGTTTAATACGCAGTGCCCAGACTCTCCCGCCTCTCTACCTCTCCTCCTATACCTTTCTTTCCGCCCAAGGATGAAGACCAGGGTGGTAATTAAAGCGTGAATAAATAAAAGGTAGACGCGTAAATCCCGCGACATGAAAAAGCGGCAGTAGGAAAGAGAGAAAGAGAGAGAGAGAGAGAGAGAGAGAGAGAGAGAGAAGAGAGAGAGAGAGAGAGAGAGAGAGAGAGAAGAGAGAGAGAGAGAGAGAGAGAGAGAGAGAGAGAAGAAAGAGAGAGAGAGAGGCGCTCAGAAAGAGGGTTGCGAAAACAATAAACCTGCGCCGGTTTACGAGCTCCTCGAGATCTTAATCGTCCACTCCACTAGGCCGATTCTCTGGTGAATCGCGCGCCGGCACGCCGCACCACTGCGGAACTATATATACAAACGAAGGAGAGATCGCTCGGCTGCAAAGTTATATCATTTTTGAATAATAATAAGCCAGTCCGTTTCGCGAAATTCCGCGAGAAATGTACAAACATTTGCTCGAACTTCGCGGTTTGCCGCGATGCTGGATATATGTCAGTTGTGGAACTTGCGGATCATGAAGTTTCCCGCGTACGCAGGGAAGTTACTGTATGTCCCATTCCGCATAAAATGTCTGTCACGAAACTTCGTGAAGAACTGAAACCTTCCGTGAAGATATCCGCATCGAGATCCATATCGTACGTTTATGTTCCGTGTCACGGCGGAAACTCATATCGTAACTTATACGGATATTGAAGAATCGAGCGCCGAGAAAAACGCTTCGAGAAAAATGGGATGGCACGATTGTTACCCTTTTCTTTCTTGAATAATACATTAAAATTACTCCGTGGCTCTCCTCGGCTAAAAAGAGAGCCCGTTCTCTTGAACTTGCACGCTCGGGATACCTCTCGTTCGATTCGTCTTCGTTGAGTCCCACTCGGATAAGAGGGAGAAGTGGGATTGGGAATCCGCAGGGGTAATTGATTCCTTCCGACTTGGCGGTAGATCCAATCACGATCATTGGGAAAGTTAATCGAGTGGAAGGAAGCGCACGATTTCCTCCTCCGCGCGAGCATCTCCTGGAGCGTATCTACGGCGTTTGCGTCGCGATTTATTTGCGTTCGCAACGACACGCACTCTTTCATACCGCGCCTTCTAAGAATTCATTATCATTCCACGACATTGCTCCCATTCGTTGTTCCTTCAGGAACAATGCGGTTCGGGAAACCGGACACGTAATACGATTTGCCGGAAATAAGTATAGAGGTTCGACGAGAAGATGCGATGCGCAACAGTAGATTTAGTTTCGATAGCGGTGCAATTGATGTACTTGGAAAGAGTATCGCAGAGACAATGGCAAATTAAAGATCCTGTTTAATCGCGCGTGAAACTGGAAGGATTCGATTGTTGTATTTTCAGCTTTAACCGTGTGAATTTGCTCACGACTTTCCATTTGCTCGCATACATAATTAAACATATTGCTCTGGCAATACGTAATTGTTGGGGTAAGAGGTGATTTAATGAAGATCAATATTCCAGTTTTACATCGTGCTATTCTATGAGCTTAATAATAATGTTTGTTTGCCGCGCGGTAAACGATCATACATCATCATGTAGAATACGTTTCAATCATCAAATACCGTGATATGACAAAACATATCAGTATCTTATTCCAGAGTGTTTAATAATATACACAAATCAGTATTACAAATTAATATAATTAATATTCTACACTCAACTCTCTCATTTCATCCGAGTGATTAATTAGTGATTAATAAGGCTGTTAAAAATTTGTTCGTCATTTATCCCAGATTTGTTCAGATATGAATTGATATTTTAAGGGGATAAGCCGATGTGACAGGAACAAAACGTGACAAAATTCGCATAGATAAATACTACGTTAATTGTATATAATCTATCAGATAATGAGGCTCAAAGAATTCATTATTTCGCTAAAAATTCCAATAATATTAAAATGCCAATAATACTTTGATAAAAAAGTTTAAGCGTTACAAATAACAAATATATCGCGTGATTAAATATTAAAATTCTAAATAGCTTGATTAAACTTTAATAAATAATATCGTAATATATGGCGGTTATTTTTATTTAATCATAGCAAAATATATAATAACCATCGAAAAGCGGTGCCATATTTATTCACTGGGAGGGCAAAGGGAGGTGGGAGAGAAGGACAGGTTGTAAAGTAATAAAGACTTGATTTACGGAGATATTAAAATCGCAATAAACGCTCCAGGAATTTAGAGAAGAAAAATGCGTTTAAGAATTTCGAAGCAGATTCCTTGTCGCACGTCGCAAACGCCGATGTCTTTAAATTGCTATGAGGCATCCCGCTATACGCATCCAGAAGACATAAATTACAATACTGCAAAGGGGTGAAGGGGGGTGTAATGATTAAGGCGTACATAGTTAGCGGCGCGGTTGGTCGATTATCGAAACGGCATTTGTATCCGCTTTCGGGGACGGTAGCTGGAGACTACCGTAAGATATTGGGCGATTCACTTACTCTCATGAATATGTATCTACGTGGCAGTACTCTCTCTACTCTTCCGCCCTCGACAGTCATTATTCTTAATAACCGCCATTACGACCGGCTATGCCGCAAGGATTTTTTAACGTGCGGACGCGGAGTGATGGCGCAAAACGACAACGATAAAATTATACGGCAAACTCAGATTTCAAGAATGAACCCCCGTCGGTCTCGAAAAGTAAAAAGTTCCCATCTTATTGTAAATGTCGCGTAACGAGCAGCAATATCGCTGTATACAACGGGGAAAAAAATTGGGGGAAGGAAGAACGACGTGTAGCGTCGCGACGATTCGCCTCCGTTTATCACGAATGAAATTTCAACGAGCGCGGAAGCGATGGGCGTTTTGATCAATTAATATGCGCTTGTATTATTTGCGCGATCGTAATTATATCCCGCGAATTAATTACCGTATAATTATGTAATAATACTGGGAATATATCACTTATACATTATTGCCGTGTTGTTGGGTGACACCGGATGAGCAGCGGCGCGTAATATCGCAGAATCACAAAGATAACCGAAATGATAAATATATCCTAATGAAAAAGTGCATTTTCGCAATTTTTTTTTTCTTTTTCGCGAGAGGCAATAATAATCACTGCACGGAAAGAACAATTTTGCTCAAGTATCTAAAAATTTAAATAGATACAAAAAAATAATTTTGTTGGACATCAAAATAATTATGTAGAAAACCCCAAACAATGCTGCAAAAAATTTTAATATTCTAGCAATCAGTCTGAACGCCTACGCTGAAAAAAAAATATAGTCAATTTTAATAAATATTTAATTCAATACTGCCAACTAAATATTTACTTTCAGTAAATAAATATTTGTTCAATAAAAAAAAATGATTGTTAAATCAAATTAACATTTCTCGTATCAAATAAATATATCTTTATATTTTGTAAATATTTAGTTGGCAAGTATTCAACTAAATATTTATTAAAATTGACTATATTTTTTTTCAGTGTATATAATTATTTCGATGATCTAACGAAATTATAATATTTTCAGATCTGTATATACTCATACATAAATTTTCAGATATTTCAGCAAAACTGTCCTTTCTATCAACGTTCAACTGATCTTTTGATCATACCATTTATTACTAAGTCAGGTAATAACGCCAACGTTTATCGTCCTATTAAAACCTAGACATCCGAGGAACAATTCGTTTCATTAAAAAGTATCGTTCGCGTCGAAATATGAGATCACGATCGAATAGACGTTAACGTTTCGCAGTATCGCCGGCGAGCATTCTTCGCGTTTTAGTGTCGAGGTTGGTCCCGGCCTGCCCGATATTTCGCGGCATATTTACGGCCTCGCTTATATCACACGACTTAGACTGAGTTGCAATTATTGACGCGGTCAGTAAAAACAATCCCACCTAACGAGGCTACGGGACTGGTAATAGTCGTTCGCCGCACAGTTGGCGCAAACAATTCCAGGGCAAAGCACTGTTGCACTACACTCGTGCACGCGTGCAATGCAGATAAGAAATATAAGTAAAGAACCACCTTCTGTACGCGCTCGATCTATTAACGGGGTTAATTACCAATCGTGCCTTTCATCACTATTCCCTCGGCAATACCGAGGATACAGTGATATTGTCGTTCGATTCAATTATTTTTATAAAATTATGCATCATTGGCGGATCCAAAAAGGGGGCTATAGAAGCCATGCCAATCCTTGAACTTTCCTTTTTAAAAAATATTTATAACAGAATTTCTGAAATGCTCTTCTTAATCACAATTTTAATATATTCCAAAAATATTTTTTAATTTAAGAAATTCCTAAATATAAATTTCATTATATTATTTTTTTTAATGTTAATATTGTAATTTTAAATAAAACGTTTTATGAATTATACATTTAAAAAATATTTTTTCAATGTAATAATTTAAATAATAATTTAATAATCTATCTTTTCATATTTGACTTACAACAAAAAAATTTCTCTTGCAGCAAATCTCTCCTTTGACAAATTTCTGGATTCGCCAATGTCGTGCATCCTCGTTTCAGCGCACGATGGCATTGATGCCGTAATAATTCATACAATTTATTATAATAATTTACGGTATATTTTACATTTTATCGTTTCCCAAATCGTTCCCATCTTTCTTTCTTCTCTCTGTTTTCTCTCGTACGCGCGCGTGAATACCTGATAATTTCCGCGTTAATGTATTCAGAATACCCGGCCTGTTATTATGAGGGAATGAATAATGCACCCAATCTGTTATACGGTAGAATCTTAAGGTTCCCTAACATCATAACAGCTCGTTATTGCAAGCGGAGGTAAAAATACATGCGAATCGACAAAACCTCGACATCGTCCGTCGCAATTAAAAGCGTCGAACATTTTATGGCTTTATGCTCAAAGATTTATTGTTTTAATTACAAATACAAATGTTTACCATTTGAGAACATACGACCAACGATATTACATACTGCCCGAAAACACGCTCTTAGTTCTCAAGTAGAACTTCTAACAATTTAATTAAGAATAGGTGAATCTGAAAATTTGTGATGTACCATATTATTTCAGTGCTTGAAAATATTTGATTGATGACATAAAAAGAGTGATTTCAGTATTTAAATTCTTTATAAATTTAATGTTCTTACATATTTCATAAATATTACTCATAAATGATTTCTACAACTTATCAATTACATACATAAATAATTAAGAAATATTAAATATACATTATTGAAAGTAACTTAATAATACATAATATTAATAACTTGCTCAATTTTATTATAATAAAATTCGTTTAATTTCAAACCAAAGGTACTTTTTATCTCAAAATAATTTTGAATAACACTCTCACTCTAAATCTGTATAACGCTATTGAAAAACTACCATTTTTTGAACAAAAGCTGTATGATCGAGATATGTATTCCGCAGTCAGTACCATTTTTGTTCGAAAAAAATGACGGTTCTTCGTTGGGAGAAAACTAACCGAAAAAAACTGCTGTACAAAAAATTGCTTTGTTTCTATTTCACCATCGCTCCTTGTTTTTCCTATGTAAATTCATGTGTCTGACTCAATTTCGAAAATTTCATAATGGTCAAGATTGTGAAACAATTTCTAGTGATTGTTGAGTTTCTAAGAAATGTTTCGGCATAAGGAGGGAATTGAAAACTATACGGTTTTCCATCACATTATGAAAATTGCCACACGTGTATAACATTTCACGCATTCACTTATAAGAGTTGAATTGTATGTGAACTCAATTAGTGCTTTCCGTCGCCAATGAGAGAGGAATGAAAATAAAAGGCAATAATTTCGCGTTTCGAAACTAACCCGGAAAAGCAGTGGACATAAACACACGGCAAAAATAAATGTCAGCGAGAAACATCAAAAATAGAACGCCAATGATGAATTTTTCATTTCGGGTTTATGTCACATTTAATTATACTGGATTAATGCTCAACATTTCTGTCTCTCTCCTCCTCCTCGTCTGTTTCTCTTCCTCTCGCTCTCATTTCTAGATTCAGTAGTTATCTTTTCGTTGACGGTTTATTTCGAAATGATATTATACCAGTATATATACCGTTTAGATTGCGACCAGAGAGAGACCTTTCTATTTCGAAATATCATACCTACACGCGCTCTCCCTTTTTGTCTCGTCCAATTTTTCCATTTTGTAAAAAATATTATTTAATGTTTACTGATTCAATATTTTCCAGTAAAAACAACAAATAACATGGCTCTCGTAACATGAGAGTTAAAAGAAGAAAATATTATACACGCAAATATATACAAGCTATTTATTTTCATATATATTTTACTCGCGAAATAAAATGGTCGGTTTGTCTCACATTCAGGAATATTAACCTAATTTCTTCGATTTTTGTTTTTTATTTTGCAATTAGATTTATTTTGCAACTAGACAAACTGTCTCTTTTTCCTAACAGTCAATTACCAGTGAATTACAATTTAAAATTACCCAGAAGAACTGTCACTCCCGTAATAGAATGTGTCTGCCGCCAATGTAGATTATTACCAATGTAATTCAGATGTATCGTTCAAGCGTGCCATGCATCAACAACAATGCGACATAGCCGCAATTATTCTAGAAGATGTCGAAGCGAAGACGAATGGACTCAAAATTGGATACCTTCCATTTAATAAGACAAGTCGACATAAACATCATTCCATTTGTCTTTACATTTAATAAGTAACAGTCCCCTCACTCAAAAAAGTGAACTTGCAGTTATAACGAAAATTATCTAAGTACAAAAAATAACTAAAATAGATAAATTTCTAGCAAGTACTACGATATTGGATATGTATTGCATCTAACATATAAATATGAGATAGATATTTTAGAATTTGTGATATAAATTCTATGCGTAAGATACATAATTTTCAGATACAAAAAACAGCTGTAATTCTAGTTGAAGCAGCAAAATATTTTTTTGCGTGCTCGAATGTTGATAAATTTTAAAGAGTAAGAATGTAATTACTATCAAATGCTAAAACATAAGCAGAGCTTCTTCTGCCCCCGAAGAAGCTCTGAAGTTAAAACTGATATACATGGTACCGTGACCCAATAATACACACTACAAGTTATTCTATTTTAGTCAATCATGATGCAACGAGTGCAGATTAGTTACAACGTGATTGATGAAAATAGAACCGACAACTAGCAACCGTAACTGGCAATCTGTAGCGTGATTATGGCTATAGATCGGAAAACCAAACAGAAGAATTTATCAAGATCAAGATCTATTATAGTCTTGAGACTTGACAAGTGTAGCCATTGAATAAAACGTCACGAAAGAGGATTGTATTAAAGTATAGAAAGAGTAAACAGGAACTTTTTTATTTATATATGTTCCGTGCACATGTATAAACACATGTATATAAGAAATTTTTTTGAATAAATTAAGAAACAACGAGCTCCACTATACTATTTTTTGTAATGTCTTCAAAATATTGCTTAATATTTCATAAGAAATGATACAGTAACATTCAGTAACATTACAAAAAATAGTATCTATAATACAGTTCTTACATAATCAGTCTTTCAATTAATTAAAAAAATTTCTTATAAAATGTTACAATAATCGCTGTTATAAATGTCCTACAATGTCTCCACAATATTACATTGCAATTTGTGAGATTGCAACATTGCTGCAATGTATTTAAAAGTGCGTCGCGTCGTGACGCCTATCCTTTCCCTCGCTAAGCAGGTACCGCTCGTTCTTCATTTTCTCCTTGGTTATTCGTATAAAAGTAACGAGCCGCACACTTTACAGTTTGCATCGTCACGATGACGGGATTCGCTCGTGCATCGCTTTTTGAAAAGTCTCCCAGCGGTAAACGACGATGGATATAACTCGCTCGACGCACTTCTCTCTTTCTCTCTACGTATATGTTCGACGCGGATGTGTGTACGTGCGTTTTACACGTTTCGCGACCTCGTTGGATTACTCGCGGGAATTACTCCGTCGCTTTAACTCTCGGATTCACTCTCGCCGCCGATCCTTAGACTCACACCTGCTGCGGTAATATCGAATATGCCTATCCTTCCGAGACGGCATTGATTCGACTGCGAGACGTTTCTTAAAGACGCAACTGTACCGCAACCAAGTTGTAATTGAGGCAACGGAAGTAAGGGCGTGCCATTACTTATTACGGCGCGTTCTCACACAGTCATTTGGCTCGCGGAGTCGCGGTGGATTTCCAAAGTGTGCAGCAAAATCGTTTTTGGCCTGAGCGAGATATCTACCGAAGTAATCTAAGTAAGACGCACGGAGGATTAAAATAATATCTTCCCCTTAAGTATTCTCTGGTAATAATGTTCGCGTCACAGAGATTCTAAGATAACGACGTTGAGCTACACAGTTCGCTCAAATTTCTGTTAGATATTAATCGCACAAAATTTCGAACGAGGTCATTGTTTCGAGCTGTTAAAAAAGTCGATTGAAACTTCGCGCAACAGTTTGGCTTAAATGACGCGAGCGGTTAATACATTTCAGAAACGTGAGGGCGCGAAGCTGCTCAACCAAGTACATTTGCTAATTGTATGCCGCCAAATTGAGATGCAGCTGAATTTCTAAAGATGCAATTGCTGCACGGCAAAATTCCTAATTAAGCCAATAATAGAGAAGGCCGAGAAGACACAACGTCAATAATAAATTTTCATAGTAATTAAAATTGAATTTTCTTAACAAAATGTCGACTTCCAATTGTCCCATGAATTGCCATCTGTTGGATTAATTTTAGCATAATCATAATTATTCTTAGCAATTTACTCAATTAAAGTATTTCACGTGTTTCGAGATACAAGATGTCATTTTAATCCTGTATAAGATAATAATCGCGCAACACTCGTGCATAGAAAAAACAAACAGTTTTGTTGAAGAAAGAAAAATTTAAATAGAGAGATATACAGATTTAAAAATAATTTAATTCAATCATCAAAATAATTATATAGAACATCTAAGTGTTGTCAATATTTTAAAAAGAATTTTAATATTTTAACAATTTTGAGCGTCCTAGACAATTTTATTGTATTTTACATTATATTATGATCTAATCGATTATTTACAGACATTATTTTTAGATCTGTATTTTCAGATCTACATTTTTAGAAACATTTATTTCAATCTTCTCTCTGTGTGACCGCAATAATCGTAAAGCTTAAAGTAATACATAATAGCAAACGCGAATATTGAAGATCAGTCAGAATCACGTTTACATCGTAATTAACTTTCATCAAAATTTTCGAACGAGAAACCCGTTCGAGATGTTATTGGAAGTTCGGGATTGCTTGTTAACTCGCCGTTCATAGTGGCCGTAACGCGTAACTCTACAGAAACGATGACGAACTTGGTGAAACAAACATCGAACGGCTAATAACTTTATGAAACGCGCAAGAGATGCGCGTTCAGAAAATTCACGAACTTCAGGATTACCGCCATCCTACATCTCCTCCCTCTCTCTCAGCTTCGCGAATCGTTCAAACTATTTGCCGGATCCACTTGAGATTATGTACCGGCCATATCATTTGGCGACGCAAGTCGGCTGACGCAAAACAGCCAACTACAAGTAACGATCCACTCCAAAGTAAGCAATTAAGGCCGCGCGCGCTGACTCACCGCCGTAGTTTAATGCAAATTTTACGGGCGAAAAGAAGCTCGGTGCGCAAGTACTCGGTCGTGGAATTCTTCATCGCTCGTACTCTTTTTCGTCAAAGACGGTCGCTGATTCGATTTTAGTTAAACAACTCGGCCGCTTTCATCGTGAAATTCAATAACGATACGATTTGTAAACTACTTCGCAGTAAATTGTTTGCCTTGATGTACAAATAATACAAAAAAGAATCGCGTGTAAGTACCAGGTAAAGAAAGATCAATATAAATGACCATGTACCGACTACTCGATATACTTCATATATAAATCTATTCCGAGCGCGAATCGGCTTTTGTTAATAGCCCTCCTCGTTACGTCCAGCACTCCTCATCTCGTCATTATGTGCTTCCTTCGCACGTTTCACCGGAGCCATTATTGCGCGATGTTCCTCTCCGAAAGCGGTGTCATTAGTTACATTTAAATGATGGAAACCAGTTAAACGTATTCAACTTGAATGTCGATCGTTATTCAAGATAAACCTAACCATTCGATAAAGACTTACTATCACGAATCTAATTATTCGAACAGTGCACCATTGTATCGATGATATCTTCAAATTGTTTCCTAGCTGTTCAGAATTATAGTTTCACGCATGCATTACTGACAGTTACATAATTAGTTATCCTACTGGAATTGTTATTATTTTTCTTATATTAATAGAATGTCGTGCTAACTTCACAGATACTCCATATAAAATTAGATTGTAAAGGTAGCACGCCATTGTCTTAATATAAAAAAAAAAAAATAACAATAGTTTCCAATAGCATTTTTCTTAGTTCTGCAGTCCCTCCAAATAAAAAAAAGTTCCGCACTTTTTATACTAAAAACTGACAACATGACGTGCCAACTTCGCAAAACTAGCACGAGTCTCTAAAGTACAGGAAAAAGAAAAATATTTTTACTTTTGGCTATAATTAATAATGATGTATCTACAAATATACTTGATGTCGAGCACATCAATTTCTCACACGCTTCGAGAAAAATGTTTCAAAGTTTCAGGACAATTGATCGAAATGTCGATTTAAGTTAGTTCACTCGAGAATAATAAATAAGTATTCGTTTAATGGTCGTTGATAAACCATGTCGCATTTCATTCGTCGTTTACTTTGCCACGTAAGTTCGCGAATAGCGCAGTTTGGACAAATCCGCACATCAGCTCGCTTAATAGTAGACAGAATTAATTATACGCAACGTATTAATCACCGATCGTATTACTTTGAATTCGAGGTAGCGCTTGGTACAATCCTTTGGGGAACGCCAGAAGACTAATTATGATGGAGTGACTCGCATCTCTCTGCCAGACGTCTTCTATGTCTGGCATCTTCCACAGGTTTCTGTCCTTCTCTCTTGCGGACCGGGATAGAATTTTGCGCGCTGTGTAACTGCGGTTACGCCGCAAGCAACCGCGGATTTCGCGTGATAGACACGATGGCATTGTACCGGCAAAAACACGCAAGACAAACGATCGTCTGCGCGAAAGCATTCGCGTAACCGTTTCCTTCAAATTTTAGACGCGTTTTTCAATTTGCGAAATTCTTCACCAGCCCACGAACTTTAATTAAAATCATGAAGATTAATCGTGCGACGCGCGCGCGCAAACACCGAGGCGCAAATTGCCACATGTTTGCGTTTCCGACAGACATTTACGATTGCGTGATACTAACTTTCTTGTTTCTTATTTCGCGATAGATAATTAACGCTAATATCTAAAAGTACGATCCATCATATTTTATCTTATGTCACATTTTCCTATATATTTTTTCCAGGTTATCTTCTTAAAAATCATATATCACAAAAGATTCTAAAAAAGATTATCGATATTTTATCCTATACTGTCTGCGCTTAAATATCTTCCATGTTAATGGAAATTATACTGAGATACATATCTAATTTCTTAATATTGAAGATCCTACATTATAGACGCATATTGGCAAAATTAAAAAATTGTACAAGAGTAAAAACTAAGACACATATTATGGAATTATTCAGTATTCCCAAAACGCACTAGAAGTCTCGGGAACAATTGAATAATTGATATGAATCCATTCTAAATAATTCCATAATACATGTCCAACTGCGATACTTTATAAGAACTAGATAAAAAAAAATTAGATAACAATAAAAAGCAGAAGAAAAATTTTCTAATACAGATGAAAGTATAATTAAGAAACTTATTAGCGAAGTCACGTCAAGACAGCCAATCAGAACAACGGTATACAACGTTTGAACGTTCGTGGGCAGACAAGTTAGACTTGCTAGCGTAAAGGGTTAATTTAATGGAGGCAAAGAACGCCTGAACGCCTGTGGCTAACCCAACTGGACCTACCCGGTAGTAGAGTTAACCCTTTACTATCCAACTGGGAGAATTACAGTGGAAACGGATGCGGGCTTTCTATTTAGACATCTAACGCTCCTCTCAATATCTTATCCCATATTATGCGTGTAAATACTATTCATGTTGATGAAAATTGTATCCGGATATATGTCCAATTTCTTAATGTTAAAGATCTTAAATTAAAGACGATATTATCGAATATGGAATAATATGAAGATGATCATGTCATGATCGATTTTCAATGATTAAAATAAAGATTAGAAGTGCGCTAAATAAAATTTAATATTCAATATTAATTTTAGAAATAATAGATTACAATTCCATAGATAAATATAACTTCACAAAATTTTCAACAAAAGTAGAATTGGAAAACAAGATACACAAAATTTAGTTTTGCGAAGTTATCTATGAAAATAATACATCTATCTATTATATTATTATTATTAATATTATTATAAAATAATACATATATTCATGAAAAGAACAATTTTGCCAAAATATCTAAAAATATAAGCAAATACAGATCTAAAAATAAATTTTGTTAATCTATCAAAATAATTATGTAAGATATTAAATTTAAGTAATTTGCTCGAATATCAAAACTTTTTGTAGCATTGTTCATCATATTTGAATTTTCTACATAATTATTTTAATAGTCCGACAAAATGAATTTCAGATCAGTCTACTTAAATTTTCAAATACTTGAACAAAATCGTTCTTTCCATGTATTATTCATGTGACGTATAACTACTGAAAGCTCTCCCAATTTGATTACTGTTAATTATGACTGACGCTAATAAAATGTCTCCAAATTACCTCATAAAATAATCACGAGATGGTTTGTACGAGTTTCGAAACAAAAGCATATTCTTAATTAGCAACATGTCTTGCGGTCGTATCACGTGAACGAACTGTCTCGCTGCGGGATGAATCTTGATCTCCGCGAGAGAAGAGCTCGTGGTCCGTATAATCGCGGGAAACAGACGCGCAAACACGCGAAAGTATGGCGGAGAGGTGCGTAACGCGATGCGACACGATGGCACAAAACGGAGATTAATATCGCCGTAATTCGTTGGGCAAATATTTATTTCCTGCTTAATTAATCGTTAGCCTTTAATGGCTATGCCATATTTCCCGGCTTGTTTGGCCGTCCGGGCAGCGCCACGGCCATTCTATTATAAATTATAACGGCCTACTATTAGACGGCCGGTGCCGCTTTTATCGTCGAATGCCATGAATTATCAGTGTTGACCTTTGCTCATCCGCTTTTCGGAAAAAAAAAGATTCGCGCCGCAATTAACATCCGCGCCGAAATGGTGCCAAAGCGATGATGCTATTCCGCTGGGATATTTCCTGGCGCGGTAACATTTTCAATTCGCATTTAGTATCGCCCATTATATATATTATCATCTGACACGCGTGTATTTTGCACCACGCATCCCAACTAGAAACTGGAACCGCATTCTAATAATCGCCTCCGCGGTAATGTGCTCTCATTACACTGTGTGCCCGCGAAAATTTTCCAAAGGTCACGTGGATCTTTAGAAGTATCGGGGACGCGGCGTTTTATTATTTCCCCCAGAGATTTGACAAAGTTAGATTTTATAAGAATGAAACGTTGATTTAAAGTGTTAATTTTGGGGCAAAAGTGTGTATTTATGTGTGTATTTGTGATACATATTTCCTCAAAACATTAACAATCACGCTTCTTGTACTCCAGGATTTCCACAAATTCCTCATCTTAAAATTCCATAACTTTTCCTTCATTTCCAGATAAAATTTCATGATTTTTTTTTCTGATATTTTAATAAAATTTGAAAAATTTTTTTGTATTTTCATTCTAATTTGAAAACTATCAAATATTTTGTTGAAAGAGCCATTTAACATAGCAATATAAATTACTATTAATTAATGTTGCATTTAATTATTAAGTTACATTTAATTTATTATCAAATTAATAGTATTTCAAAACTGCGTAGATGTGATACATAAATATACATAAATTTTTTTAAAGCCAACAAATTTAATTTTCCAGAATATTTTGCAAAATTCCAACTCTCTTCTCTCATTTCCATGATTCGTTTTCAATTTTCCTAATATTTCCCTAATTTCCAGATTTATAACAATCCCTCAAAATTCACAACTTTAAATCGACGCTCCACAAGATCTAACTTCACCAAATCTGTTGGAGAAATGATAGAAGTCTCCGACACAACCAAACTTACATAACTTTTAGAAAATTTTAAAAGTTGAAACCGAGCACACAAAATGTTATCAACACGGCACGTGTGTACTATTTTCTGCAGAGAGAGAGAGAGAAAGAGAAAGAGAGAGAGAGAGAGAGAGAGAGAGAGAGAGAAAGGGGGGGAGGAAGAAAAGAAAACATTCGCGTTCATGAAAACATCACTCGCGATAGCGAGACTCCTAAAGAAGTACCGCGCTATAAAGTACCGACCGTCTGGAAAACTACGCTCGAAGATCACGCTCGCAGGGTGAAGAACGATACGAAGAAATCCCTATTCCTCTGCTCCCCCTCTGGCCGACCGAACCCTTTTTCACGCAGCAGATACGACGCGAACGGCGAATGAGGTCGAGAGAATATCGCGGTCGGTGCGAGTCGAGTCTCCCGCGGTCGGACCCCCTGCGCGTCCTCCCTGTAGTCCCTATTTCTCCACCGCGCCGGCACCTCCGTTCCACCGCGGCTGACTATACCCGGTGGTTGCTCGGCCATAGTCACGCTAGCACTACTAATTGCATGTCCGACCAAAGTATATCACTACCACCGCCACCCATCGCGCCCGCCCAGCGCACTGAATCCGCTCGTTTCGCGTTGCACGTACTGTTCAGTATTCCTCTCCCTCAGGCGGTCGGGGTCCTCTCCCTTACCCTCCACCACCTATCACTCCTCGCGGGTTTCCCCCGCAGTCCCTCTCTTCCCTCTCTTTCTCTGTATATTCTCCGTACCGCTCTTCATCACCCGGCCAGATACATACTCGTATCTCGCGTATGTTTTAGAGCGCGGTATTACCAGGCGTGGAAGTTGCGTCTCGCTTTATTCGAGTTATTCGCGACTGTTTTGATTAGGTTCATCGTGGCGGCTTGGCCGCGACAGGCAGCTTAGATTCAGTTCCATCCCCAACTTTCGTCTCCCCCAGCCCGCAAACTTTCTCGCGGCCGGCGAGATAAATCGGGCATCCTCGCGGGATGCGCATTTACATCACGACCAATCATTTCCCAACTGATTAGTATCGTAATAACTCGCGTGATGCGGTTCTCAGATTGCGCGGTGGCCATTTAAATTCCACTTTTATCCCCCATCATATGCATATCGACGTCATCATTATTCGAAGTTCATATATGTTTGAAAATTTAATGTAATTCCAAAAAAGTTTGTCAAACATCACTCATTTACCATTCGCCTTCAATTGCCATTCGTACCATTTTGATGAATTTATGAATTTTATTTGTAATATTTTTTCAAAATTATAAAAATATTACAGTATTTTTTATATCTATTTAATTTTCAGGTAGAATATTATTATTTTAAATATTTTAAAATTTTTATATATTTGATTATATAAATAAAGATATTGTATAAATACTCCCTGTGTTTTTAAAGTTTTCAATAATGATACAATAAAACGGCACGATGAATATTATTGGTGCAATATATTGCCCCAATATATAATATTAATATAGGTATTATATTTACATTAGCGTATACATTAAACGAACATTATTGCAAAATATGGAAATATTGTATAATAATGCTAATCGTGGGGTGCAATTAATTCATTCTGAAACGCGAATAGCGATTCATGCAAAAGCTAGTTAAAAATTAAAAAAAAAAATGACAGGAAATTCAATATCCTGCCTACAATTTTTTCTCTTTCTCCTTCTCTTTCTAAAAATACCAGTATATATTGATTATTTATCACTCTTTATCAATATAATTACTAACGAAATCAATATTAAGTTATCGGTCACACCGATACGAGTTCGGCGGCGTGTGGTAGTTAATAATTCAGCAACCCTGTTTTCATCGAGCCCTCGTTACTCGTTACACGATTTCTATTTATCTCCTCTTTACGTGTCCCATTAATATTGTAATAATCCTTGGTCACGTAACATCTGCCTTTGCCTGACGCGCCGCGTATCCGTTTCAGCCTCGTGCAATCTGCCACGTGCAAACACCCGTCTTTGTTATCTGCCGAAAGTATCCTCTCTACCGCGTTTGTTTTCCAACCGTTGAAGTGTATCCGCGTCGAATTACATGGGAGGTACGATTACCTTTGAACGATCAACGCGTCCCATCTTCAGATCCACTTTGTCCGAGCGCTTCGAGAGCTTTTATGAAAGGGTGACAGTGCGCTGCCATTAATCCGGCGATGACGCACGTTTCGCTTGGTCGCCGTTTCTCGTTCGTTATAGTCGGATTTACGATGCGCATGATAAATTCAATGCAATGAAACGGAATAATTTCTTATTGTCGACGTATAACGAGTTCGGCTGTGCCACGATTTTCTTACGCGGCTCCACTTATTGCTTCGTGCAATCGCTATCGTGTAAATCGTGACTCGAGAACACCAATTTCAGCCCACCCTCTCTCGCAGTTCGATGCGATAGAATAATGAAATATATACCAAGCGCATGTAAAGCAGGAGAGTAGCGTGCAGTCCGCGCGATCCGCTCAATGAATTAAATATCTTAAAGCGAGGAAGATTAAGAAGCGCAGATGCGCGCAACCGGGAGATTAAAAGAAGCAATAAATATTTGTCGGACTAATCCGTAACGTACTTCTTTAACCCGATTGCATACCGCGCTAAGTTATGGCATAATGAACGTGCTTAATCCTTCCCAGCCGCAATTCATTACAGCTTCCCATCGACGCGCCTTGTTCTTCGCTATCTGCGAAATTAGCTTCTCTCTCTTTCTCTCTTCCTCTCCGCTATATTACGTACGCGCGTATTTCTCGGGTGAATGCAAGTCGTTGTCGAATTCCACGAAAGCCACGTAATGATTTAGCTTTAAACGACCAGCGTCGACATTTCTCAACCCTTATGTACTTCCTGTCCTCCTCGTACAGATTAACCCGATGAGAGACCTTGGTGTCAAGTTTTCCACCCACGTTCGGTATTAGTTCGTGCAGAAATTTCTCGCACACGAACCCTTCGCATTAGCGCGAATGTATAATTTATCTGTACTCTCTCTCTCTCTCTCTCTCTCTCTCTCTCTCTCTCTCTCTCTCTCTCTCTCTCTAAAAAAAACTCTCTCTCTCTCTCTCTCTCTCTCTCTCTCTCTGTCTGTCTCTCTCTCTCTCCGACTACTTCAATTATATTCTTAACTGTATGGGCGCTGTTAATGCGAACGTTCATTATTAACGGCGAATCTCGTCGTACGCCATTCTTCGTTACGATATCCGTTCCCCCGGAAGCTTTGTCCTTTGTTGTTCGTGAAACTACTCCATACCTCGGGCGTCAGTTCTCGTTTTCACAGCGCGACCGACACCGGTTCGAATTTCACGAAAACCACCGCGATTTACCTTTGTAAACACATCCGACGTGCTCTCTCTCTCTCTCTCTCTCTCTCTCTCTCTCTCTCTCTCTCGTTCTCTCTTTCTCTTTGCTTGCGTATCGGTCAATCCGCTCGACATTCATACGCTTCTAATGACATCATCCTTTCCACATTCGCAATTTGCAAATGATTATATTGGTGTATCCATTAAATTGCAAATCTTTCTCTTTAGTGCCGTGAGAATGGATAATTTCATTAATTGCTACTTGATCAGTTATTTAATTATGTTTTCGTTTCTGTGATTAAGAAAATCATTATCAAAGTAGTTATAAATTTCTTATCTTAAAAGTCCACAATTTTTTTCCTTAATTTCTAGACAAAAAAATCATTTCGATTTTCCTTGATGTTTTCAATATTTTAAAATTTGTTGTATTTTCATCTTAATTTGGAAACTATTTAAGTCAAATATTTTATTGGAAGAACAATTTGACATAACAATTGATGTTGCTGACATTTGATTGTTAAGTTGATAATATTTCAAAACTAAACGTAGCTGTGAACGAATATTAAACTTCTTTAAAGCCAAAAATGTTAATTTTCCAGAAAATTTTGCAAAATTTTCTGACTGTTTTTCAATTTTCCTAACATTTTCCTGATTTTCAATTTTATGGCAACTCTGATTGACATTATATTGTTGTTAGTTAAAAAGGATGTGACAAAGATTTAATACATCAAAAGATGCAATTTAAAAAATATATTAAGACATTGTATAATATATTTAAAGTAAAGATGACGTATACACTTCTTACATTTTATGTTCAGAGAAAAGATATTAAATTTTCATGATTTATGAGTATTTTAGAATTTCTTAGTATTAAAAATACATAACTCACATATTTCTACATTTCTCTCTCTACATTCAATTTCAACATTATTTCATAAGAGATAACTCGCATGTTTGACAATTCGCAGTGTATTTTAATAGCACTTTGATGATCCACGGTACACGTAATCTTTTTACGGTAATTTTTCTACTGTCAACAACGAAATTGCCCTTCCTTTGTTCCTTATTTCCCTGTGCCCATTTTCTTGAGGAAAGCTATGCAAATTCCGTGAAAGCCACGACTTACCTCTATAAACAACTCAAAAGGCGATCTTTTATTTTTCATCGCTTTGCTTCTGCACTCGTTCTTCTTCGTTACACTTTCAAACAGATTCTTCGATTAACATTCGAACTATGCATACAGATATGCGATTTTAATGGAACATTAAAAGAAAGAGATCAAACAATATCCATTTGTAAGATAATTTTTTCGCATTTTATCATTCATTAATCCGTGAACAAATAACCTTAATATTTATTTCGTGATCATTTGTATTAAATATTTCCTATCCTATAATTTTATATGTTCTTAAGAAAGTACTGTTTAACTTGGAAATATCAATAACTGTCGCGCGCACACGCACGCACACGCGCGCACACGCACGCACACGCGCGCGCCACGCACACACACGCGCGCGCGCACACACACACACACACACACACACACACACACACACACACACACACACACACCAACTTTTTCAGGGTTATAAAATAATCAGTAATATGAGATCAAAAAAAAATTCTCCACTTTAACTGTCACGTATAACAATGTCATCGATAAATAAGACAAAAATGTATAACTTTTTAATCTTCTTTTTCTGGAATACATGTTCAAAAATATCAGTACAATGAAAAAATCGATGAAAAAAAAGAACAATAAAGAAAATTTGTTTTCTTTAAGACAAAAATAAAAATATGAAAGTTATTTTTTAATAGAGCATTTTTAATGAAGATTCTAAAATAGTCGTAAATCATAAAAATTTAATGTATATCTTTTCTAAAAAAAGAGGTGGACTATACTATATTATAATTATCTTTAAATGTAATATATAATTATCTTGATATAATATATTTTTTAATTATATATCTTTTGACATTAAATTAAATCATACCTTCTATATATGACGCTCTTAAAATATAAAAATAAAATTTAATTAACTTTTCTATTTACGTCTATAATTTACACCGTTTATATCTCACATTTCGTCGAGACTATAGTGATTTCTTGACAATGAATTTCCTACATCGTGTAAAAAGGAACGCGATAATCTTGCTTCCGCTTTCTCCTCGTTTTCCAAAAGCAGCTCTCTCTCATCTCGACAATGAGAGCACGTTTAACAAATTCCAATACGAACCGTGATTTACCTTTGTACGCATTCAAGAAGATGCACGAAGATCATCCCCTTTCCGCTTAACTCCCTTCATCCATCTTTCTCTCTTCCGCCCCATCGTGTCAAGCGTTCTCTTGCTTGACGCGTATCGCGATTAATCCACCGTTCGAGTGCAAACGCTTAGCCATGCCACCGGAAAAGAGCTGTGCGCTCCAACTTCCGGTTCTCGCCTGGCGGGATAGCCACAAGAAAACGCGAGATAGCCCGAGTGATACCGGTGATAGCGACCGCGATTTACCGTTCTTTGTATGTACATGTGTATATTCCACCACGGATAACGTCGCCGTTTTATTTCTTTGTTACGTTTAATTAATCCTTTGACGATGATGTCGTCGCGCTGACGCTCAAGTTGCTCAATCTGATCGGAGCGTTCGCATATCCGACGGAAATTTCTGCAAAATCCGGAGCGTAATAATAATATACTTTGGTATAGGTAATATTGCAACATTCGAGTTCATTGACTAATATCTTAGATCTCTTATACAGATAACTCTCTCCCATTGCAAATAATCTACCCAAATCGAATAAGACTAGATTGATAACTTTTATAAAAGAATTATCCTTATAAAAGAGTTATACTAAACGTCTTAACGGATTTGATAGTAAATTAATTACACAAAAAAATTAAAGAAATTTTTCCTAAAACTTTACTATGATAATGAAACAGTTTCATTTTTCTTATTTTTATCAATCAGCTTTTGCAAATTTAATGTAATAGCTGTGATTGAATTACATCCAATTCAATACTGTTCTATTAATTAACACGATTTATCTGTCTTCGAAGCAAAAACTAAATGTTTATCGTTTCATGCATATAATTTTTACAAATTCCTTTCATTGGACGCATATAACAATAATAAATCGATAACCTGAATATCTATTTTTTTTTTTAGCACGTAACGCTTTATCCTTTCCTCTTCTCTATGCCAAGTATTTGCGTCCCGAATGGGCTCTTCTCGTATGTGTTACGTAATAAACTCCATCTATCTGTACATCTGCCCGTAATGACCAACATTACGGGCTCGTAGTCGGCCCGCACGTACGAAACGCGGGTAATGACTGTTCCCCTTTCGTCGTCCTCGTCGGTTCAACCTACTCCGCATCGATTCCGCTCGCGAATCCGTGACGGAGAAGCCGAGAGCTCCGGCTCGCACTCACGAGGCACTTCGCGCTCCTCGCGTGAGCGAGCGTGCTCGGTCACCATGCCGAGTCGCCCGGTAAGTGCCTATTCGTGTGCACGTGTACATCGGACGTGTCCGCGGTATATTCGCACGAACCTGCAGCGCCGGTGACGACGACGAACACGCGCGAGTTCTGCGAGTGGGTGCTCGAGTGCCGCTTTATTAATGGCCTGCAAAGCACCGAGTTACACCAATTTCTCCCACAAACTCTGTTATTTCGAACACGAGCGCAGAACGGACGTCTCCTCGGCTCGGCTCGGCTCGCGAAAACATTCGCCGCTAAATGAAAAAAGCGACCGTCCGCAAATTACACGGCCGAGATTATCGGCGGATAATTAAGGGCAATCGTACTCGCTAATGTCGCTCGGCATTTGTAACGCGATTGATCAAAACGCGACTGGTCGAAACTGGCTGTTTCTCTTAATTAACATTGGCTATTCGATCGCTCTTCTACGGCGAGAACGAAAAATGAACATTCAAAAATTAAAAGCTATTATTCCGAAAATATATATGACGACAGCTCGCTTAAACAGAATTGTCATCAATTTTTCATTCTAAAACTCCATATTTCACTGATTTTCAGACAACTTCAGATAATTTTCCTTGATACTTTCAATAATATTTTGAAATTTTTTATTTTCTCACCATGATTTAGATTAAATATTTTATGAAGAAAGCAATTTAACATAGGAATGTAAATTATTATGAGTGTTGTTGACACTGTTTATTTAAAACAAACAGACGATTAAAATAAAAACAGACGATTGAGAGCAACAACTACGCAATAATTAGTGCGTTTAATTTAAATAGTAGTATATTTCACTTCTTACATGACAAATCGATCAAACAGTTGTTGCTCTCAATCGCTCGCCTTTACTAATTATTGTTTGATTATCTTGAGAGCCCAATTTATCTTATTATACTGTTTATTTAATTGTTAAGTTGATAGTATTCTAAAAATGTGTGAGTATGATATATACATATATTCAACTTTTCTTCAAAACCAAAAATTTTCAGAAAATTTCCCAGAAATTTTTGCAAAATTTCCTGACTTTTCCTGATTTCCAGTTTTGTAGCTATAATAAATTATACTTGATAGAATTTCTGTTGCTTAAAGAAGAAATATAATCAATAATCATGTCGCTCGGATAGTACATGCAATTACATTACATAAGTTACTGCAACATGTTCGCGAAGGATTGATTCGCAACGCGGATTGAACCCAAATGCCTTTCATGAATAAGTACACACATAATTCGCATCGTGCTGGCAGACAATGTTCCTTCGGTAACTACGTTGCGTTGTACCGAAACGTAATACGATATTCGTGTATCTTAATGCCGCTGGTTAACAAATTCGACATTCCCGATATAACCGAAGCAATCGTTAACGTGCTGAGATGTACATTCGAGAGAACTCTGTAACTCCATCCGCGTTATCACCGATATACTGGCAACTTAGACATTACCGGCGTAATAAACTTTGACTACATCCAGCTGACGCTGGATAAGGAACTACATCTGGACAAGTTATACAGGAGTCGCGAGTACCGGCGAGACGTAGAAGCTATGTGCTACGGACAGTGAAACTATTGGCAACAACCGATGATTAACTACCGGTGCTACCTTAGCTACCAACGTTTCTCGAATGGGATTTCCTGTTGAAGGTACGAAATCTCGATGCAACTTGCACTACGGCGATTGGACGACGATTGGATGACAGCATCGACTAGCAACGACGATGGTGCGGCGTCCTGGATACGAAGATGTCGTTGCAACACCGTGGGGAACAGCCGAAGCGAACGACACAGTCTTTGATCGCTCATGCGAGCTAAACGTTCGAATAGTTTCGAATGGATCCACGTTATATCGGAAGTGACCTCGTGCACTCGATGCAGAAGGGACTCATGAGGCAATGCGATCGCCTGCTTTGCTTGGTCTCTCTCTCTCTCTCTCTCTCTCTCTCTCTCTCTCTCTCTCTCTCTCTCTCTCTCTCTCTCCCTCCCTCCCTCCCTCCCTCCCTCCTTCTGCGATGTGTCAACAATCAACGAATTTCTCGTACGAGTACCGGCAGGAACATGGCGATCGATAGTGTTCGCTGTGAGACAAATATTAGACTTCGATATTACAGGATTAATCGACGAATATGATACTAATCAACCGTGTAGAATCGGCTATTTTGTTTGATTACCACTGCTCGTGCATATCTTGAGCGACATTCGACAATACCCTCCACTCTCGCATATGTGACATCTCACCAAACATCATCACGCTAATTAAAATTATGAAAAACATGAATAATTTTCCGCACAAATTACAAACGACATTATTGCGTTTTATATTTTTCATTTGCAACATGAATTACATTTATGAAACAGAATGAAAAATTAACGAAGTAAAAATGAAATGAAGTTCTGTTTTCAGAGGATAATGATATTCACAGATGTTTATAGACGTTACGGTAAATGTGGCAACAACATTTTTTCAATGATAAAATAAATAAAATTATTTTTTAATAATATTCGCTAATAATAATAATTATCTTTTTATTCTGGGAAAAACATTGCGTGACAAAGTAACCAAAATGTAACAATTACTCTGAGTAATTCAATGACAATCTGGTCTTACGAATTCAATGATCAGTAGATATAATACACGTTTAATCTTATTTACGAGACAGTGGAGTTTTAAGTAAGTGCAAGTGTGAATTAATCAGACACACGCGACATGCTTCGCTCGTCAGCACACTGGCCATTCCGGTGCAAAGCCATTTCAAATTTAATTTATGTCAATTTACAATCTCATCTCGACGATTCAACAAAACGCGGAGTTTCGAGGGTGCGTATATACGCGCGTAGGCAGCAAGTGGATGAATGAGCGGGCAGGGGTTGGGGATGGAGAGAGTGGATTTATTGCCAGCTTACTGAGCCGTGAATACAGGCAGACGAGCAGAGAAAACCGCAGGAAGCTCTGTCATTGACCGTTGGTTATTTCTCCCTCTTTCTCTTCCTCGTTTATTCCTCCAATCACACCCTCTTAGCTTTCCTCGGTCGCAGACTCTCTCTCTCTCTTTCTCTCTCTCTCTCTCTCTCTCTCTCTCTCTCTCTCTCTCTCTCT
>NW_017259246.1:225390-247561 GCF_001594045.1 Atta colombica
CTCTCTTTTGTCACGCACAGCGCTCCACCATGCATATACGTACGTACATACTGTTCTCTATCTCTTGGGCGTCGGTTTCGAAACATTATCAACTCGCGGACAAAGCCGTATGATAGCTCAGCATCTCTAGCCGCGGGGAATTTAATTCGGTCGTTCTCACCCGCTATTTTGTCCGCGGCGAAATGGTTTATCCATCCGATCTCTGTATCGCACGCGAAATGTATTCCCATGAATGTGGCCGCGCGCGAAAACCTGGAATATAGCAAAAATCCGGACATGTTTCTAACATTCCCATCCCTGATGATGATAATTTCATGTCAGAATCGCAAGAGTATCGGAATCGTTTAGAACGCGGCGAATAAGAGCCTGACGCAAAGTTAAATCACCATATCGATATACCTTATATTGTTTATTTATTCATTCGATTGCGTGATCGTTCTAAAAATTTTTTTCCACGTATTTTTACTGCCTAGCTGTTATAATCTGATTTTTCGTCCCGAACGAAATTACAAAATTCTATTTTTATTACTTTTGCAATTACATTTTTCTGTAAACACTTTATCCTTTCATGGATTTGCGCAAATGAATGATTAATGAATTAACGCGTCTCTATTGCCATTTTGTTTAAATAAAATTTGTTTATTACGATTCTACATCGTTGATAATGAAAACAGACGTTGATAATAAGAGATACACTTGGAGGTATACAATCATCACAAAGCCACGTCCATCCTCTTTAAAAGTAGAGTAGAATCTACACGATTAATCTGTTCTATGGATGTCACGGCTGCGATATTTATTATCGTGCTCCATTTTCCCACGTACTATGCAAGCTGACGACAGCTCGCTTTTACATTTGTTATTTTATTGCCGTCCTTGAAAACTCTTTCTTAATCAAAGGACCGTGTACCGAATGAGTGAACATAACATAATTCAGTAAGTGTAAAACATTTTGCATAGCTTACCGTTAAACATTAATTTGACATTTAAAGTAAATAATATTCTAAAAATCAAATAATTTCTGCAATATTTATAAGAGCATTATTTTATATGATTATGCCAACTTCTAAGTTGCATTATTGCACAAAAATTTTAAAAATAATATTAAATGAAAACCGATCGAGAACTGATCAACACAATAAAGCAGAGAAAACGATATTGGCGCACAATTTGCTCGAACTAGAAATTATTAAATTTGCACAAAATATTACTAGGTGTTACGAGTTAATCGAATATGATTCTCTGATGTGCTTAATTGTATTGAAGTTTAAAAGTATATTTTTCTATTTCAATGAATTTGGAAAATGTTTTAATAAAATGAAAACTGCCGTTATAAAATCTACGTGATATGAGCACTTTAGAAACATGAGATTATCAATGATGTAATTTTTGTAAAGCATCTATCAGAATAAAAATGAGAGAGTGTATGGAGAAAAAAGATTGAAGCTAAAGTAATATTAGCAGAATTCTATACGCATTTGCGCAGTCTGTACTTTTGTAATATAATTGAGTCTTACTACTATGTGCAACTGGTCTTATCTACCTTCCTAATCCAGCACTTAGTAGTCTGTCGTGACCGCATGCCGCACAATTTTGTAGAAAAGTAGCGGCACAATAAAATTACTCTGCGACAGAAACATAATCCGTCCTTAGTGGAAAAAAGGCAAAGTAGGTACCACTCATCAATTAAAGAGATAGCCATCTCTGCAAATAACCGTCTTTAGGTACAGAAACTGAAGCGTTGGACTTTATACCAGGAAAAAATTCAAAGGACAATGTCTATATTCGTAATACGTAATCTAATTATGAAATCGCTCTGTATAAAAAGATTAAGATACACTTTCACTCGTTTAAAATAAATACAAATGTAAATCTTATTAAGTAAACTCGTATAGTATGCAAAAATTTCGAAGCTGGAATACACCGGGAAATAAATTGCAAGACTGAGGTACAGAACTACATAGTTAATGTTATTCGTGAGAGATAACGTAAAGTCGTCAGGTGATGGGTGGAGGGAGAGAGACGTATGGACAATTATATTGAAATTACGCGGCTATTTTATCTGCAGACCGAGGTAATTAAAGCTATCTAGTGAGTTGCCGGAGAACCCGCCGCTGGCATCGCTGTTTTTAGTCAATGTAACTGGAGGACGGTGAATTGCCAGCGAAAAAGGACGGCGTGGAAAGAGCAAGCAGAAGCGGAGAGGAATGTGGAGTGGATGGAACAAATGGTGGCTCGAGCGAAGAGTAAACAGAATTCCACTCACGACTCTCACGTAGTCACCGCCGCACCCAGGCATCGTAAGAAAATTGGGCTCTACCTCCTCCATTTCGGACGATTGCCCTTGCCTAGCTTTCTACTCTTTCATTCGGGAGCATGTATCGACTCGGGGCCATCGAAATTCAACGAAAGGGTGGATGCTAGACGAAAGCTGAGAGATACGATCCCTAGGCTAGGATGGGGAGAACGTTTGCTCGTTCAATGAACTTCTGGTAATTCCGGCATCCTTGCCTTTAGTCAGCGAACAGTGTCATCCCTTGGAGATGGATGTAACATAGGACATTGCATAAAAAGGGCGTTATTCGTAGGGCGGTCGCAGCAATTTGTCTCAAAAGCATACAAAAACTTGGAGAGGGGGGAGAGAGAGAGAGAGAGAGAGAGAGAGAACTTGAAGATGCGAAAAAGATATACTTGAATTTGTTTTTACAAAGGGATATTTAAAACATCTTGCAGAGAAGTTGAGCAATATAAATAAATGTATATAATAAATAAAATATAAATGTATATAAATATATGTGTGTGTGTGTGTGTGTGTGTGTGTGTGTGTGTGTGTACTGATTTTTTATCTTTTACTACAAGATGAAGTAATGAAATGAATTTAAGTAAATTATACCTAGCGCTCAAACTTATAATAGTTACGAATCGTTATCCAAAAGTTATTGTGTGTTATGAAATAATCTTAAAATCAAATGTGTAATATATGTGGAAAGCTACTTGGCTGTTACATTACACCAAAGTGTTTACCAAAGTGCCGGCAATGCGAAGTCCGCCGAACTATAAATGGCCGGACGATAAGTTACCGAAGTTTGCAAGTAAGTCCGGATTCGCTTACATGATTGATTGTCGCGATTAATGTGGTTACCGCCTTATATTTTCATTACGCTTGATAAATTGAATGGTTACGTTAGGCCACTGCGCTTTCTAAGTTAAGTTTGTTTCTAAAAAGAGGTAACGTCGTATGCGCCGACGTCGAAAATACTTTTTGCGAAGGATAATCTGCAACAGCAGCCAACATCCGGATTCATTAATCACGAGACTACGATGAATTATCCTTGAGAAATGTGTAAGATCATATTAATTGCAAATTTAATACTCAAATCGGAAATTGAATTTGTGTAAAAAAAATTTCCAAGAAAAATAATATAGCGTGATAAATGTGAATAAATAAAAAAAGGTCTCGCACTGCTACTTTTTCAAAAGTGGGTGTGTCTAATTTGTCTCTGTAATTAATAAATTTCTCCGCCTTGATATTAGGAAAATAATGCTGATACAAGTGAGCATACGAAACAAGCATTACGTCTAGCTACAGGCTGTTCCATGCCGACGATGAATATACAATGAATATGATATTAGCAAGTTAAATTCCGGACTCGGTTAGGAAGGCCTCGGAGGTAAGACACATTCATCTAAACTCCAAACAAGGTAGTGGGAAGTCTCAAGATTCTAGCAGTAGTAACCTGTTGGCTCGATTGCGATAACCCCCTGGAAAGACATGCATATGTGCATGAAGTCTATAAGAACTATTAATAATAAATTAACTATTAATAATAAATTAAATGCTTTCCACAGATTTATGTTCTCACAAAATGTGCACACGTGTTTACAATCCGTTTTTCTTTTTGAAAACGCTATTCGTTTTAATAGCCAAAAACTCATGTAAATACGCACGGACGGCATAATGCACGATAATGCCGGTGAATTAACAAAATGCATTGCGGTAAATTCTCGCCATTTAGAAAATATTTCGCACCTCCTTTATCTTGCGTTAACGAAGACGAAGCGCGCGACGAGCGAAAATAAGAGAGCCTTACACAAGTATCTTCATGACAGCTAGTTTTTACCGGGGGTTCTTTCCACGTTTTCCTTAAATACACTACTCAGGGTGAGACAATAAATCATAACGACGCTATGGTATGCGTTAATCGTTAGCGTAATTATTATGTAATTACACTCATCTTGTAAATTATTCGCATCTCCGCGCTTATGAAACGCCGCGTTCTCAAGGCATTCTCATTAGCACGAGTGGTAGCGTTCTAAAGGATTTAACGGGCAATGGGGAAGGCGATATACATTTCGAATCGCCCGGTACATACGGACGGAAGAGAGTAACGCGGGTGGTGGAAGAGCTACGGCTGCAATAAGACGAGAGCGAGTGAGTTAGAGTAGACAAGTGGAGCGCCGATCGTTAATCAGCTCCTTGTCATTAATAAAGTTCCCGCGAGAATTTATCCCCTCGTGCGTGCGAGTGGAGCCTCGACGCGCCGTTTGGAAAAAGCCCGTTCACTGTGCGATTCCACAGCACCCATCTTGAAATAGTCGCGATGATGTATGATAGAAACCAGCGGCCGCAAATCGATGCGACCCCGCACACGGATCTTCCTTCCCGCTAGAAGAGGAATTCGCGATGAAACGACACGTCTGTTGCCGACTTTGACGAAGTTCCAGCGAAAGAAAACGCAGCACACGAGATTTATTTCCGTAGGTGGTGCGCTTTTTTGCGCGAATTCTTTCATGCACGCCGCCCTATCTCGCTGATAGATAAACGGTAAACTGCAAAGAAATGCCGCCGTATCAGGAAATGATGAGAAGCGTGAAATCGGATTTGAGGACTAATTTCTTTTACAGCAGCTTTGATTAATCGGTTACGCATATATTTAGCGAGAATGGAGAAATCGTTGACTGTTACATTCGATCGGTGAAATTAATTATCAATAAAATTAAAATTTCATTCTCCATTAATTATCGTATTAATTAAACTATTGATGAGGAATAATTATTACAACGTTACATTCCACAGCAACAATGGTATTGTCCAACATATATTTTACAGAAATTATATGATAATAAGTGAAGTCTCGTAATAATAGAGTTTAATCCCTACAATTACCGAACTAAATTCATACATACCGTGGAATTTCTTATTAGAACGTTGCTTTATTGAGATGTAAAAAAAAATTGACGTGTCTAGGAAGTAAGAAAAATACTTATTAAAATTGGACTGATGGGAAAGAGAAAGAAGAGTCACAGAGCATAATTGGCTCCATCAATAACGAACCGATGCGATTTGATTTATTTTCTTGTCGATACCTCAATTACAGTTACCGCTATACTCGTTTCACGAAGTAGGTTACATTTATTCCGTAGTCACGGTTCGTTAGTCGCGTCGTTACATTAAAGAGAGAGAGGCAGAGGGAGGGAAGGATAGTATCCTAGTAAAGGGTGCAACCGTGCAGCCGACTTAAACGTCCGCAGTATATCTTACATTCCAAATTCGCGAGCACGCTGCGCTGCAAACCCCGCGCGTCAATGTCTAATTAATTGGCCGATCAATCAACGGCGATACTCCGTAATTTTCTTCATGGCAAAACCGCCGCGGAGCCGTCTTGCCTCCACTGTTATTGCCCCCGCTGTCTGACGCACATAGGACGTCAGTTTCTAATTAATGATCCGATTAAACGACAGCAGCGTAACCTATTTTCCCGCTGATTGAAATAACGTCTCCGCGACTGTTAGGGGTTCAGCACAATAAAAGGAATAGGGAACAGAGAATAAGAACTTCAACCTATCAGAAATCATGTATTGTGGAATACACAGTTTCTGATAAGTTGAAATTATTATTCTCTGTTCCCTGTTTCTTTTATTGCACAAAGCCTTTACGTTACTGAAAACGAGGATTCACGTTGACCTCGCGACAAACTTCGGAGTCGTGCCTTTTGCTTTGCAGCGTAAAGACGAGAATCGGTGATTGCCAATTTACGCGTTTATCTAATGAGAGCATCGATTGACTTTAGCGACATGAATCCTGTTTCACATGGATCCCGGAATACACTCGGCAACCTGAATTAGTCGTAAAAATTTCTCGTGAGAGAACCAACTTTTATTCCCCTCCATCGCCTGGCTACTCTTTGCCAACTCCGACTCCAATTCGATGTTCGATTCTCTCCTTCAGCAAAACGATCGTACCGTGGGCTGAGTCGGCGAAATATATTTCATGGCGATTTGGTGAGACGTGCCCAGCGACATCATTATTTTTTTTCTTTTTTTCTCTCTCTTTACTCCCTTTTCGACTATTCGCACATACTGACCACGCGCTCTCTCTCTCTCTCTCTCTCTCTCTCTCTCTCTCTCTCTCTCTCTCTCTTTCTTTTCTCGAACCCCTGGTAATTTTATCGTTCGCGGCTCAGTGTTATCGCACTGTTAACAGGGTACTTAAAGAAAATTAACCTTAATCGCTCGTACTTTTAATCCCCGTTCGTTCTGGTCGGCTAGGGTTTAAGTAGCTTAAACGGTTATCGATGGAAAGATTGTTTAGGGTAATAGTCCTGTCGGTGTCTCCAAGGATCAGCTATTGTATTGATATAAAATATAATATCAAAACAAGATGAATCTTCCTCAAGGCATTTAATATTATATTTTCACGACATTATTTTTTTATCTTTCCAAAGTCCCGTAACAACAGAATAGTACACACAAGAAATAATTACGATGTGGATGACGCAAATATAACAGCATCGTAAAATTCCTTCGAGCAATTTAATGACTTCGACTTCATTATAAGTATTTAATTACTAATTCATTTAGTGATTAATGTAATTAATATAATTAATATTTAAAACACACACATTTAACACATATGATACAAACTAAAACCCACTGCAAAAATAATATACAATGAATACATAATATTTTTCTGTATCTGCAATAATACATAGCCATATATTTGTAACAATACTTATACCGCTAGAAAAGAGAAAACGATATGAAATTGATAAAACAAACATTGAGAAAGAGAAAGAAAGAAAGAGGATCGTATCGAATTGCCTGCGAATTCGAACAAGTGAACAAACTTATTATTTATCCTGTGTGCGTATATTTATGCGTCTACCATGTACAAGAGCCATCGTTTCAACAACGCGTACAACTCGATCTTATAGATCGCGAAGCAACCGCATGGCGCGACACCGCCATCGCCAGAATCCCGCAATGTATTGGTGCAATTCCAATGCCTCGGTTTCGGCGGTACTGGAGACGCGAGTTTCGTCCTATCTGTCAGTAGCAGGCGAGGCAACCCTCTCGGAAGGGGGACATAAGGATCGCAAAAGGGTGGTACCGCCGGTCGGAGGGTTAGAGTACTACGACGACGACGTGGTTGAAGAAGGTGGGGCCCGGGGTCTGCAGGATGCCAAAATTGCCGCTTAAACATGACGCGCGCACCCCAAGTCAAACTACGAGATTGCAACTCACCCCACGACCTCCGTACTCCTCCTCTTTCTCCTCTCCACTCCGTCCTTTTCTCACGACTGGCCCACCTCGTCGAAATCCCCATACAGAGACTCTACGTCAGACTCTGGAACTCGTCCGATAATATTGGATATGGCATCCCCCCGGTACTCGGGTTCGACCCAACGTAACCACCCTCCCGTTACTCCTCGATCTGTCGACCAATATGCAACGGAAGTTATGTGGTGTCGGTCTTATACTCTCCCTCGCTTCTTCCCGCGCCAGGCCTTAACCGGGAAAGAGATGCTAAGTTCTTGAGTTTCTTAACTTTCACATACTTATTTCTTCCTTCCTCTCTTTCTTTTTTCCGATTAGTGTCTGCCTGCTTCTAAAGTCACCTTCATCGAGAACTTAATATCGCGCACTGCACCTATTCATCCTGATATTTTTCAAAAGTTCCCAATATTCTTGGTTGTTCAATCGACACCAATGTAGCAGACCAAGAATTAGCACATATTAAATAGGGATACTCTATTTTCGATCATGCAAGAGAATCTATTGAATGAACGGTAAATATAATAAACTACTCCGAATATAAAAAAAAAGATATATCTACGATTTTGATCAATTTAATGAAATTTATCCTAAACTAGAGTAGCTTTTTGACTGGATACACAACAAATTATATAACTTCAGATGAAATTTAACTTTAATCGAATAAACGAATTATAGTAATACTGATAACTCTAGATAAAATTCGCTCTACTAATTCAATGTTGAGAGAGAGAGAGAGAGAGAGAGAGAGAGAGAGAGAGAGAGAGATACAAGACTGATATAAGACATAATCTCTTCAAAATAAGACGAAAGATTGGATTTATAGTCATCGATCAGATTTCATTTTTAAAAGAGATACTTTTAAAATTTGCTGTTTTTAAGACTTTTACAAATTTTATGCTTCTAACAAATTGTTCCAGTTTTCTAAAAAAAAAAATCTGGTCCACTTTAAAACCTTGTCGTTTAATGCACGCGCGCACACACTAAATTACAACACTTTTATTATGTTTTTTAAGATATATAAGCTTCTAGTATATCGTAGTAAAACCTCGTTCAAAAATGTTTATGAAGTGAAATCTATCAGACAAAAAATGATAGAGTAATTTAATCCGTGTCAAGTACTCTCTTTATTTCTTATCTTGTTTACATTATATACAGGATCATTCTATGAAATTGTGAAAGGACTTCTGCTGACGCGATAAGAAGACGACTCTACAACGATATATCCCCTTCACTTGTCTTTCATCACACAGCTCCCCCAAAAAAATATACCCAATTCTACTTTACGAGATACAAGCTGTTTTATGAGGAAAAAGTTAAAGTATTTTTCTCTGGAAACCGAATTCATCTACAGGCAACTGAAACCTTATCTCCCGGCCTTTGCGTTAGATAGGTTTCACGTCTCTCAAACGGAAACGCATCTTCTTTCCAAGTTACAAATGCTTATTCAAACTTTCTTCGTCAGATCGTATTTATAAATTGTTTACTCTTGTAAACAAATATATTTTATATCGAAGGAGAATCGAGAAAAGTCTCCTTAATTTAAATTCATTTTAAGATTTGCGTTTAACTGCCCATTAACAGCGTCAAAGTATGTGTGTAATTAGCATTAATTTAAATCGTAAAAAAAAACTGTAGTTCCGTTTTACGAGTCAATAAAATTCTCGCACCTCGAATCCACAGGACGCGGCTTGTAAAACATTTTCCCTTCCTACTTTTCTTTCTCTCTTTCTCTATTTGTATATTTTTATGTTCTTTCGCTCGTCGTTTTACTTGCTATGTTCTAAATTCGCTTCTAAAATATCAATAAAAAATCTTCATCTATCTTTCCTCTCTTCTAACAAAATGTAATTCTGCCAAATAATGATTCGAACGAGCTCGCCGTATTCCCGACCGGGAATTATTATTATCAGTCATGCGTGATCATCCTTTCACAACCATTTCCCTAAGCTTTTGGAAGGGAGGATTTACATACAACGGGTTATTGCCGGGTTAATTATCCACGCTATCCCCTTTTTCCGCTTTACGACGGTACCCCATAAAGGGAAAGCCGACTATGTGCTTTTATCACCTTAGGCGGGTGCTATCGCGCGCGCACGGGACGCTGCTCGTTCGGGCAATAAAAAAGCGCAGCGCTCTGTGATCGGGACGCGCACCCCGATCCCGCATCAGCGCGGCGCCACGGAAATGGAAAAAAAAGCTATTCCGACGTCGGTGAACCGCCGCAGCTTTTGTTCAGCTTTTATACATATGTACACGCACGACGCGATGTATATAACTGACTATGTACCGTCGCACGAGCGAGTTCGTGATATTCCTTCGAGAAACGCGCATGCGATTATGCCGAAACAATACACATTTCGTGCAGATTACTTACAACAGCCGATTCTTGTCTTTCATGGCTCCGGAAATCTTCCTGTTAAGTCTAGTGCTTTAACATTATATATTCTTATAATCTTGAACAACCTAAAGAAATCATATTTCTATTCCGGTCTTACACTGAAAAAAAAGTATAGTCAATTTTAATAAATATTTAGTTGAATACTGCCAATTAAATATTTATTAAATATAAAGATATATTTATTTGATACAAGAAATATTAATTTGATAATCATTTCTTTTATTGAACAAATATTTACTTACTGTGAGTAAATCTTTAGTTGGCAGAATTGAACTAAATATTTATTAAAATTAACTATATTTTTTCCTCAATGTAAGAATGTATGTTTTACATGTACTTTTTATTTACAAATAAAAAATTACAGATTTTTCTGTGTGTATTTGAAAGTAATACAAACAGTTAAATGATAATTTAGAATCTAGATTAAAAATTATTTCAATAAGAAATATGTTTTTAAAAAATAATTAAGATTAAGTGAGAAAATTTCATTCAAACTATAAAATTGTATTATTAAATATTAAATATTGATTTTATTGAATTGTTTTACATGTATTGTAACATTTATTTCTAAATGGAAATTTCTAATTTTAGTTACTTTTTGTAGACAGATTGCACCAAATCTTTAAATATCGTTCCTTTAATTACTTAAGGATTAAGAATATATATATATATAATTATTTTTAATTTTTTAATTAAAGTAAAAATTTCTTTGCAATTATCTTCTTTCTTTGCAATCTTCTACTTGTGTTATCTCTGTGTAACAAGGAAGTTAAATTTTATTACTTGACCGAATCAATTGAATCAAATGCGCAATCGGATGCTGGATTAACATTTGCTGCTGTAGTACATTAAATCATTCGCAATAACTTTCATGATTTATTCTGAAAGCTATTATTCTAGGTACATGTAACTGACAATTTTCATCGATCATACGAGAATATTCGGCTGATTGTTCGAAATACACAAAAGTAGTATCTTCCGTAGAACATTTATATCCATAATTATTCCTTTTATTATTGATAGGATTTACTCTATATACATATATTATACTCTATATACATATATTAGTAATAATGCAAAGCAATTGTATTTCCTGTAGAATTTTTTTTGTGCATCTTCTAGCTTTAATAAAAGCTTTAATAGAAGCCCAAATAGTAAACAAAAAAGTCCTAGTAAAATAAAAAAATATGTATAAATAATTTTTTAAAGCATTCAAAATTGCATTTTTTTTAAATACGAAGTAGTTAGATAATACATCTTTTCAATATGCCGGACATAAAGTAACTAAGTATTGACACGAACGATAGCAGGCATAAAAACGATTCGTTCGCATGCTTCACTTCGCACTGCATTTATTACAAAGGTGCATGGAAAAATGCAATAAATTAACAGCGTCTAACAGCTAGCGATCATGCAACGATTTAGCGAAATGTAGTAGGAAACGATACGCTACGTCATTCATTCGTGTCTTTGTTAGCATCTTGTAATTTGATGTGTTATCCGCCCAATGAGACGAGTATAGATTCAAACAACCGGATTCATATTAGCTATTAGCACGTAACATCGTGATTAAACCCATCAATGCAAATCTTTAACGACACGATTTTTCTAAAATCGTCCACTGTTTCACTAATTTACGCGCTGACGAAACGAGAAAACTAATTACTGGACGCGAGCAACTGAATTCGCACTAATTCGTGCATTGATTCGCACCGTCCCATAAGGCAATATAGCGGATAGAGCGGATGCTGACCGTCGATATTTAATCACTATGTCAGCATAACAAGTCGAAATTCGAGTGTAATACGCGATGCTATCGATGTGACATATCGGCCGGCGATCTCTCGGCGGATCGATGCACGGGTGTTGCCAGTACTGCCAAACATAAATTCGTCAGATGCAATGCGCGATATCGGTATTCGCGTGTATTCCATGTCAATGTATCTTTTATCTGATTTTGCCGTTTCGAAATTATGCAGCGATCGACCCGCGACCGGTTAATAATCTGCCCACGACATATTATCACGCACGCTTTGAATTCCTCGTTACTTCTTTCATTTATTTTAATCTATATATCTTTCGGATTTGGATTTCGAAAATAAATTACGACATTTAGATAGATTTGTGTCAGCAAACACAAACCTTGCAGTAAATTTCATTTTCTTTTTTAAATAAAATCATTATATAAAAATACCATTCTATTTTAATCTAAATGATCTCGATCGATAAAAAAACTATATGCACCGAGAAAAAAAATTGTGGCAACTATTAACAACTCTAAAATTTAATTATTTGCAATTAATTTTACAAAGTAACAAGAACTAAAATAATGCTGAATACTACATTTTGATAATATTCGGGTACTACTTTAATTCTTATTACTTTTTAAAAGTAGTTACAAGTTTAATAAATTTTAGAGTTGTTAATCTATAGTTGCCAAAATTATTTTTTTTCTCTCAGTGTATAAACGATGTGGATTTTGTTCGATTATTTATATATAGATAAAAGATCCGGTATTCCGCAGATCTTCTATGACAATTATTATTGTGGTAATATCAGACAGATCGCAGGGTAATATCGAAAGATATTGTGGCGCGTCGTCACGCTGCTCTCCAACCCTTTGACATTTCATCTGTCTAATGTTCTGGGATCTATCTTTACTAACGGAGTCGTAACGATGCGACAGACATGAAAGGATGTTTCTTGATTGGAAGCAGATAGAAAGTGCTGATTAGTCTTTCACAATGAAGAAGAGACTAAAAATAGAATAGTATCAAGAATGACACGCTGGGAAGTAAACGTATCAAAATTTGAATTTGCTTACATTTGTCGCAAAAGACTAGTGTCAATAACAATATTACATAGCGTGTATCTACACAAGTGAAATTAGTTGGGCGTTGGAGGAGCAACTCCAGTCTTTTGTAGTGAATTGTTGTCTCGATGCGAAGAGACACGACTTGCGACTTGAGTAATTGTTAATAATCGCGAATTTGAATTGCGCTTTCAAAGTCTAGTCGACTTACGAGAAACTTCCAAGAGGAAAGAAAAATGAATGTCTTCATTCCGAGGCACAGCTTGACGAATAAAAGAGTCAATGTTTCGAAAGAAACATTCTAAGATGCTTAATTATTGGAAATCGATGAATGGCTTCTCTACTTAGCTCAAATCTATCCGACGGTAATAAAAGCACGAACAAAACCGCAGAATTGTTTGCTTCTAACTGAAACAATAACCGATATAACATTTCTTTTCAATCTTATTCTGATATGACATCTTTCAATTCAAATAATACAAAAAAAGAAGCTGAAGGATTTATATTCCTCTTTCTCTTACTTGTAACATTTTCCATTACATCTGCATTTATTCCGAGATTATAACGGTCACCAAAGAAAGTTGCATATTTCTTGCGATAGTAACTGTCAATCCTGAAGTCAAATTTGATGCTACTTGATTTACTTTCTGTGTGTTCTACTTTCGCTGAGCAACTATTCTTAAACTACTATGAAATTGTAAATGATAATCCGCTCGCTGACGCGACAGCTCGATATTATTTCCAGAACCGACCGGTGGGACACGTGGAAAACTGATCCGGAAACGTTAGTCCCTCGGGATCCTCCGCCGCGCTGTCCAAGCATTGGACCACGAGAAATCGTACGTATGTACGTCGGAATATCGTCGGTCGTTGCATTTTTGTTTGTGCGGAGCCATCAGTGAGAGCAGCGTGGCGTTATTGCGGATCGCTCCCTGGGGAGTTTCTCTTTCGATTTCCATTGTCGGGCATTAATACCGCGCACGTGGGATAGCAATAACGCGCCTCGTTAGTTCACGAAGACCTTATCGGGTCGCCTCGATCATCGATGGAGCAACGTGACTTCACATTGACAATCGGTCAATTGATAATCGACGGACCGTTAACGCGACGATGACGATGGAATCGAGCGAGTTCTATGCGCGGATCAATTTATGTTTCTCCTTCGATTCCCATTAACGGATATGCCGCGACCAATATTGAATCCCACTGGAACCTTATCAAGCCGATTATCGATTTGGCTGCGACGGGTGCGTCTGTCCGATAGTCCGACCGATTGATAATCGATAGGAGTTATCTCCTGGAGTATCTGGCAACTACCAAACACTCCGACGCCCATAAGATCGATGCGACGGCGATGTCGCGTCGCTAATGCTATCTCGCCGATAATATGCAGCGATAATAACAAAGACGGAGCTAACTCATACACGATTATGCTCTCGTGCTCCTATTTATCGGACTATCGCTTTCCACAGATATCATTGTTCCCATATCGTTCGTATAATCGCATGAGAGTCTACATATATTCGGTTAATATCTGTCCTCTGTTCAATTATTCTGTTATTTGTTAAAAGAATTCCTTTAATACATAAAATAAACAAAAGAAATGTCAGTGGATAATTTAACAAATAAAATAGTTCACATAAAGAATTATTTCAAATAATTTAAAAAAAAAATTACAAATCTATATAAAAAATATCGATATAGATTTAATGTGGATCCAATATCCAACTATAAATTTTAAATCCACATCATGTTGGTATCAATATTATAAATGATCAATATTACTAACATGAGAACTAATGTGTTAAATCTGACACTGATAATTTATAGTTTTAATTCTGATTACTGATATAACAACAAGGAAAATAGCAAATTACGTGAAAACCGTGGTTCATCGCAAAGCGAGTTATCTCCAAAACGAAATGTCAACGCGACTGTTAACACAAGTTCGCGAGAGCCTGGAAGTTACAGCGGCCGCGATAAGGAGCGGTTTACATCGGGAGGACGGTTAAGGAAGAGTTACGGGTACGTGATCCTGGATATCGAACACATTCGATCGATACTCGCCCGGTCGCACTTGGGAATTAGGAACACGTCCACACGTACGGGACGCTTATAGACACAGTTTTCGTCGCAGGGAAGGAGACGAAACAGGGAGGAGCAGATAGAGAGGAGGGGGGGATATTCTCTGGAAAGGTAGAGATAGTGAAAGAGAGAGCAGGAGGAAAACGTATAACATGGCCTAGAATCGGCCCTGGAACGCCGTACGAAATCTCGAAAATTCGAGGGGGATCCTACCACCGATGATGATGCTCAAGTTTGCGCCAAGTTTCAAACGAATGGCGTACGTGCGAGAACGCGTACCCTCCAATCTTGCAAAGACGTGATAATCTCTCGAACTGTCTCTGAACTCTTATACGAATATGTGCGAGAGATTTTTTTCTTTCGTTTATTTCCACGCATGCGAGTACAGGTTAGAATTTTTCACGGTTTTCAAGTTGCGCGACGCGCGCCACTAATGAAGCGGATCGTTGTCACCCTATGTGCTGTAGAAAGCGACGGATGCAGGACAGTTCGAAATACTCGCGTTGCAACTGTTGGCTCGCGCTCCGTATCGACAGTGCGAGTGTTATATTCCTGTTTTGTAGTCCGAAGTTGTTACGAGTATTGGCGTCACTCAAACACTGTGCTCGATCGAAATATTCGCGTACCCAGCATGATCACGACGGAAAGTCAAGAAAAATTATCGAAATCTCTTGGTTAACATCTAATTAAGAGGGGAGTACACTATAGATGCATCGAAGGTGAGAACTTTGGAAAATAAATTCAAACACAGATTTTGGATGATATTCATAGTCCATTCTCATTTTAAGACCGTCTTAGGCAATGCCTTAAAATGCTAACGCAACCTTCCGATTGACTTATAACAGCTTAACAACTTAAGACAGTCTCAAATATAAGAACCAATCATGAATATCATTAAGATCTGATTGCACCAATATTATTTTGTCTTTAAGCGAGATATAACCTAAATACGTGTCTTTGTTTATTTAGAAAAAAAAATAAAGATACATGTGTTTAAATCTCGCAAAATAACGTTACAATCAGACTCTAAACTCTCTCTACCGTATTTAAAAATCGTCTTCAAAAGCTACGTACTACATATACATGCATGACGTAAAGGGTCATATGATATGGCCGATGTAACAGTATATGTTCGATGTATCGAACATATGTAATCTATACATTATACTAATATCTCTCTAATATAAATTACTTTTGGAACATGAGTACGTTTGGAAATCATTGGAGGCAACTTAGCAGTCAACTGTGTATTAGACCGCTAACTGGACCGCTCTGTGATTCAAACGTGTAAAACGGACAACTTTACTTAATGTCCATTTCTACCAGTGTACATTTTAATCTCGATTTATTCTCTATCTCTGATTCTTAGAACTAAAACAAGCGAAAGTTAAAAAAAAGCGAGATTAAAATTAATCAGTGATAGAAATAAATATGAGACTAAAAATAAAATTTAGTCATAAATTATATTATATATTAATAGAACATATATAATATATCTTCTATTTATATACAATATCTTCTTAAAAATATATTCTTAAAATCTATTTCTAATATATATCTATAGAAAATTATTAGATTTGTGCTATTATTACAAGCGTTAATTGCATCACCTCCGATTTATTACACGGATATTATTGCTAAAGCATAACAGTACATTTTGAAACTCGAGCGCGCTCAGAGAACCGCGAAATAACAGGTACTTATCAGCCCGGAAAGTACGCGGCCAACTGTTCAATCGTCTAGTGTTGGAGTAGTATAAATGCCATTATACAAACGGACAGATCGCCTTACAGTTTGTAGTCGGTATTACACGCCCGTGTTGCACTCCTCGAAGTTACAACAACGAGAATTGACTCTAGACGTGCCGCCGTTTCGTGATCCGACCATTTCTGATTTGACTATTAACAAGGAACGAGGGGTTGTACGGCTTAGAATGTGGACGAAATTGGCGGTCGCCGAATTGCTTGTTTCAATAAACTTCACTTTGACGAGAACTCGAATATTAATCTACTCGGATGAAACCCAACTTCTCGTTACAACTTATACGCCACGCATTTATTATAAACTATCAGATAAAATCGATCGCTTAAGGACACTTTTTTGTCATATACACAGAGTATAAAAAATAATTTAGCAACAATCTCTGCGTACAAAGCATGTTTATTCAAGTTCTTATAGTTTTTATTTATTACGTGCCACCTCCTCCTCCTCCTCCGTAGTCTCTATGATAATCTCGAATGAAGAAGATGTATAGACACAATCTATACATCTTTCTGCAGTACTTATTTATTGGAACTCAAACACAATGAGAAGAATAAAGAACAGGGAATAACACATAAGCAATAGATTTCAACCTATTCAAAAAGCAATACACATCAATTTCTAATAGATTGAAATCTATTACCTGTGTTATTCTTTGTTCCTCTATTCCTTATTTCTTTCATTTTATATGAGGCCTTACACTTCTTAATGACATATATTATAATAATTATATAAAGACGGCTTCAAACGATATGACCAATGTATACCAACTTTACGCACTCTCTAAATCTGTGGACTGTCACTAATTAATAATTTATTTGAACTTCACTGATGTTACTAGCATACTTGAATAATCAGTGAAGTTCAACTAAAAAAGGAAAAAATGTTTGAGCATAATTAAAATACTGATATTTGTTAATTTCAATCTTTTAATACTATATTCATTGAATCTATGCATTAAAATAAGATTAGTTAGATCACATAATAAAGATTAGATAGGATTTCACATTTCATTCACTGCCAGTGATTTGGCACTGATATTAATGATTATCCACTGATTCAGATTTAGAGAGCATATTCGCTAAATATTGACCTATTTTCATATGGATAATTATTCATGTCATGTATATATTTTGTAGTAATATGTTGGCATACATTGGTCATGTCTGCAGCTGCCTCAATATTAAATGTTTTTCAGTAAAAGATACATGACACGGTTAACACAACAAGTGAATCGTTACATCCTTATTGTATATGCTAAACAAAGATTAAATAATCAATTCCATAACAAAATCTGATTACGAGAAGATAAATTTTTGATTGGCCTATCGTTGTTGTCTTCAGTAAATTAAAATAAGAAAAATAATATAAGTTAGAAAATAGCATATATAAAGAGACAGTATATGTACCCTCCTTTCTCTTGTTTTTGACAATTTTTGACAAAATTGCTCGTGACCAGACTCTCTTGTAAGGTCTCTAATTCACCGTGTTATACTTTTGCTGTAGAACATCCTGTGCCTAACATTGACACCTCTCCATGTTCTTTGACAAGAAAAGTGAGGAATATTGTGGCACGAAAATGGCAACTGTAATCCACAGAATAACAAGTACAAAAGGAATAAATGGAAAAACGGTTCCCACGTCGCCAAAATCATCGAAAGGTGATATACTCTGGCTGGAAGTGCGGGAATTGCTGTCTATCGCGTATAAAAAGAATCGCGTGTATATATGGCACGCGTGTATTTGTATATCACGAGACATGTGTGGAAATTTTATGCCGTATCCATATCGCGTGTGTGTCAGACATGGAAAAATAGCGCACAACAACGAGAAGAAGGGACGTTACTGATTTTCGATCGCTCGATATGCCGATAGTAACAAGCTTTACATAAGCGGACGGCACTTCGCTTTTCAGCTCGCGTACTTGTTACATGCCCGTATCGTACTCTCTAAATTTGCAACGTTTATTGATGCAGCCGTAGCTCGTGTTTCGTGATCGGAATATTCGTATTGGGCCCCCGGTCCCCTGTCCTGCCCTTCCCTCCCTCCTTCCCACTCTCCCGATTGATATCGAGCGAATGTTTGTAAAACTCCATTACAAAAATTAATAATAATTGTGCAAGCTTTATGATGTTAAACGCCGACAGACAGTTTCACAGTGAAATACTGGAATATTTGCGAAAGTCCTGAAATAGGACGATCGCGTACAATATACAATCTCTGTCGGTTCCATTTTCGTCCGCTATTACTGTAGAATAAATATGGTCGGAGACCCAATAAACATTTGATTACCAGAGATTAATATGATTTTATATAATTATACGACGCGCGCGGGTGGATCAATCGAACACCATTTGCGTGATCTGTTAGGCGACGTGGGACAACAATTTCTGTTTAACATTGGCTTCCTCGTTTCTCTCTCATTAGAACAAAGAGTAGGGTAGGTCGAATTTATCGAAACGTATCATTAAGCATTAAAGGTAAGGTAAAAAGTTTTAACCGACGAGAAGTATATACATTGACACCCATTAATAACGCGCATGAACAGTGTGCTCGAACTACTATTACACGCAAGAACATCGATTGCCCCTTGACCCGAAAACTTTTCCAGGGCAAATCTTTTCACTCCTCTTCTTCACCCTTCCACGCAACTGGGGTTACCATATCAGAATCACAAGAGAAAAGAGTACATATACATACTTTTTAAAAAAAGATGATGATCCGGGGATGGAAGCAGCACGGCAGAGACAGAATTGTCTCTTAAAATTTACCATAAAAATATGATACAATAGTTGTGGCACAATATAATATTTTAAAGATTTTCACCGTGCACTTCAGTAAAATTAATCAAACTTATTACACATTTTATTGTAATTTTATTAATGAATGAGAGGAATTTACTAAGAGGAATTTAATAAAATTCTTCGAAATACAATTGTCCCAGGATTATCATATTTTCAGGATAAACTCAAAGAAAACATTCTCTCCATAAGGAAATATAATTTTATATTGTACATTATATCAATATTTAATAAAATAAAATTTCTAAAACATAATTTTGTTGACAATTCTTAACAATATAATTTCATAAATATAATATTTTAATTAATGACCAGAAATTTCACCTCATATATATTTTTTTTAAAAGACGGCTGATAACTTACGCGTGACCGGGACTCTGTAACACCTCGTGACTATCAATAGCTGTTGAAAATCGCGAATCGTCAACCGGGATTGTCGCGCGCCGGCGAGGAGAATGCGATAGAGACAGGTGAAAAAAAAGGGAAGAAAAAAAGGAAAAAAATAAAAAGAATAAATCCGTTCGGAGCAGAAACGGGCGCCGCGGCCTTTTGAAGTTGGCGTGCGCACGCATATAATGCACGGCGCCGCAAAAAGCGTCGGGAAACTTTCAATCAATCGCTCGGTATTGCAGTAGTAACGGTCTTGTATGGGCGGACAGTCCGCCCGGGGCTTGCTACACAACGGTAGCGCGGACACAGTAGTCGTGGATTTATTTGGTCGGACAGGAAACACCGGCGCGGCGCGGCGCGGCGCAGCATCGAGCTACGCGGATTTCATGGTTGCCGACAACGGGGAGTGGGACGAAAAGAGAGAGAGAGAGAGAGAGACACACACGCGTAGACAGGACAGTGGACGCAACGCGGCGTGAGGGCGGACAGAAACAAGGATGAGGAGCGGAGAGGGACGACTAAGGGACGAGGACATGCATATTAATAGGGAAACAAGTACCGAAATGTCTGACCACCGTGAATGAGCCAACGTCGTTGTATCAAACGTTTCCCGCGTTTCCCATTCCCTCTCCCTATTCAATCTATCTCTGTCTCTCTTCACCACGCGATCCCTTGATTGTCCCCTCGTACGGCAACCAACCCTTTCCCCTAATCCGCACTCTCCGCCGATCGTTCTCCATTCCAGTTTCAATTCCGACATACGGGATACCGAGGACAACCCCTCACCGTTGATCCTGATGAACGTCGCCGACGCGAGATCGATTAAAGCGCAGATCGATCTCGTCGTTCGCCGTTGCGCGAGTAAAAGAATTTAATGCGCGCCGATTTGTGCGCAAATATAATCGAATAATGAATCATACGAGCGTAATGACGCGACGACGTAATTCTCACGTCACGCACGCGGAATTACGCGAGATCGCTTCCGTCGAAGCGATCTCATCGGAGGATTTCTCATAATCTCACAATAACGTTCTCGCATATTCCAGAGAACTTTTTCAACGCGGTGGCCAGCGGGAATCCGTTAATATGTATTTGGCGGATATTGAATAATGTCGTGCATTGTCACGCTCGTGCTGTTATTCTGGATTCGTTGTATTTTTTCTTTTTTTTTTCTCTACCCACCACCTCTTCCTACTTCCTGTCGCTCTCTTTTTTTTTACTCTTCATCTCCGCGCTCGTCCGCCACCGTTTATTTCCTGTTCCTATCCGATAATTATATTTTCGATAAACAGCGGATTACTTTTCAATTAAAAGTTGTACGCGCGGATGTCGTTGAACGTGAGATTTAATTCGGCGTAGCCGCCGCATTTTATACGCAACGACAAATTTTTTTTTCTCCCTCCGCAAAATGAACAGCGTCGCATCGCGTCGTTCAGCTATATTTCAACGATTTTAATAATACACCTCGCAGCAATCTAAGCTGTATATTAATGATTTTAATAATACATGAGAGAATACATTCGAATTTGTCAAGTATACCGCTCCGTTAATATGAGCCGTCAATATCGACGGCCCCTTTTTTTCTCCCTCTTCCCCTTTCTCTTTTCTGTGTATCTCTCTACCTATTCCTCTCTATGCTTCGAAATTAATGATACGCTCGGAGCATCGACCAAAAGAGATCATGAAAATCGATTTGAACGTTCCCGCAGTAAATTACTCGACGGCAGGTTAAACCACCCCATGGGATCCCGTCGGCGATCGTGCAACCTGCAATCGCGCACGTGCAAAACAAGTACGTGCCGAGAACAAGCGGCTAAGTAGAGTTATGATCGACTGCGAAAACTGTTACCAGGTCGATGAGTAGCTCGCGGTCTTATTAGCCACGAAACTTCAAGGAGTAACCGATTATTCACGAATTCTCAATTAGTTCTCCTCACTTTGTGGAACGATGAAACGTGAAGAAGCATTATGTTGAGAAAATATCAAGTTGATTCTAATATGTTACCATATTTAAACTACTTCTAATTATCTCTCTCACATAGAAAAAAAAACCTGTTCTTAAACTGACAATAATAATGCTCCTATAAGCAGAAATATTGTAATCTTGAAAGATTTTAGTCTTGATTTGGTTAAATTTGTGTTAATGCAAGTATCACTTCACACTCAAAACTACAAATCTTGCATTAATAAATTCAATCAAATCGAGATAAAATCTTTGAAGCAAAATTACAAATTAATATTTTTGCTTATATTTTGCAATACATGAGAATATTATTGACGATTTAAAACTAATTTTTTTACGTCCAAATATATTTCTAAATTTAAACTATTTTTTATTACATTTTCGTATATATATATATATATATA
>NW_017259246.1:247661-252192 GCF_001594045.1 Atta colombica
TCCGCAGTTTATCCAAGAAATTTACATCGACGTATATCAAGATTGCGTGATTGATCAACACGTACTCGATTAGGGAGAACGAAAGGAAAGTCGCGTAAGAAGAAAAGAAGTTAAACCGACATAAAAGTTAAATCGCAAAGTTGAATCGCTCGCGGGGGCGCGCGATACTTGTTCAGAAAGCGTGCCATGCGAGGTGCGGACGGACGTGAAGTGTATTTTGAAAATAAGTCTCCCCGGTCTCTTTCGAGGGCGGGGGTGCGAGAAGTTAGCGGGGGCGGTTGAGAAATTTATAAAGCACGCGGAGTAGGAGAAAACGCGAGAGACGTGGGACAGTAACGACGACGGGGGAGGCTGGAAAACGCGTGTACGTGTGCGCGTGTTCTCGCGTGGTATGCCGAGAGAGGCGCCGCCGCATAAATTAGTGGTGAAAAGTTAATTGGAGCGGACACTGGCTTGCTTTCGCAGTACAAGTTACACTTCTAACTACGCACCGCACCACCCTCGTGCTTATCCATTCGCCCTACCCTCCGTGGCATGGCTGCGGGATATACAGAGGGAGGTAACGACACAACAGCGTCCGACGGTAAGCTAAATTATCGGCTAGGCCAAACACGCTAATTTGCACGACAAATTCGTAATTATTGCGAAATCCGGCGGGACGCTACGTCCCGCCGCAGGGTCAAATACCGTCGAACGCGTCATCGATCTCTCCTGTTATTTAATTTAAAAACCTACTACAATCGCCCATTCGCCCATTGCGACTGGACCTAGATCGAGGTTACTTGATTTCTTAGCGATTTTTCCGTGAGAACGGTAATGGCGGGATCGTGTGATCGAAATTGCGGTCACGAATACATAATTTCGCTGTCCTGCTCAAGTCAATTAAGTGTTACAATTTAATACTCTCTCTTGCACCTATCGAAAAGTTAGAAATGCGATGTAACGTTTCTCAAGAAATAAAAGAATTGTGATCCATCAATTTAATTTGTGTTATACGTCTCACTTGCATATCGCTCATTTGTAACAGCAATGGAAAGAATAATTTTTTGTTGAAGTATCTAAAAATTTGTATTTAGATATAGATCTGAAATTTTATCTGACTATCAAAATGTTTATATAGACGCTGATTGCTAAAATATCAAAATTTTTTGCAGCATTGTTCATCATGCTTGAGTTGTTTACACAAATATTTTTATGTACTAATAAAATTATTTTCAAATCTGTATCCAAATTTGTAGACATTTCAGCAAAACCATTCTTCTCGTAAACATACATATATACAACTCAAAAAACAAATTTATCCAAAAAATAAATTTAAGTATTTAAGTAAACTTAAGTATTAGTATATTTTAAAACATTAAAATTTTTGTAATGTTAATTTTAATGCAATTTTAACGTAAATAGACTATTATAGAGAAATAAAAGTATATTCTGTCTTTCTTTAATGTTCCCGTTTTTTTTTGCAAGCAAGTAAAAAAATGACAATTTTTGATTTGTGTTATTGTAGCCAATGAGCGATATAATATAAAACGGGGGATACTGGTGTATCTTGAATATATAATATCGGACTTACTTGCGAAGAAAAGCATATTAAAATTGACAGGTTGGATACATTTTGAGACGCCACGTTGCACTCATGGAACAAAAGTGTGCGGGGGTCAAGGTTTATAGAAGCAGCGAAGAAAAGTTAGTGGCTTAGTCCGCGCACGGATTCGCAAAACGTGGGATGGTTGCAGACAGTTTACTTTTTAATTCGGCTCGGCCTAGGTGCTTTAATAAAACCGTTGAAACAAGCGGGCGAAAGAAAGCAACGGGAGCGGAGCCACTGCCTCCTCTCTCTTCCTATTACTCCTTTTTTTCTTTTTCTGCAACTCGTGCTACACGCGTGCAACGTACCGCATATTCACGTCAGAGGCGCGGTTCTTGGCTTTTTAATTAATAAACACTCGGTGGACGTAAAGCGTATTACGACGCGGTGGTGTTCGCCTGTGGCTCTATAATAATACCGCTAATAACAATAATAATAAACGACAGAATTATTAGGTCGATTAGAATTACTGTCGTTGTTATCACTATTATCAGCGTTATTATCGCGTCCATTATTATTATAAGATAGCGGCAATGATGCAACGAGGCCGGTAAAATAAAAGGTGGAGAGCAAGAAAGAGAGAAAGAGAAAAAACCGCTTGGCTTTCATTAGAGACCGCATCCCTGATAACGCATCGGCTAATTTCACGCCCAAGCCTGCAACACTCGGCCGAGTTTCCGCGGTTTCTACGACTTTAGAGCAGGGTAGTTTCTCTTCTCGTCTTCCACGGACTCTCTCTCTCTCTCTCTTTCTCTCTCTTCCTCTCTCTGCGCTAGGGCGAATCTGGTTACACGATGTGAACGTCGACAAGAAAATTCAGAGAACCCTCTAATTACGCGCTCGGAAACTCGCACTTTGGAGTTTACGATCCTTGATGAATATTGATCGGCTATCCGTCTTTTCGAGCGCTCGGTCACGAGGGGCAAAGTTACAGTACAGAGACAGTAATCCTCTCATGTTCGTTTTGACGAATCGCTTCCCTCGCGATTCCCGAAACGACTGGGTGGCTGGAATACGCGACGTAGTATTTAAATGGTCAAATTCTCTATCCGTTGAAGATGTATCAGTTGAAAGTGTAACCTCGACAATAAAAAAAAAGGAATATATAAAAAAAGGATTTATCCGTGCGAAGAAATTGAGAGACACTGCTTGCAGTATAGATGACGCAATTTGTCAAAATAATTGCGACACGCAAAATATCCGCAATTGTTGCAACGAGGAAAATGCGGAAAAATAATCGTTACGGCCATTAATGTATCGCAACAGCGCGACGCAATGAGCGCCGTTTCCAATCTGGCTAAAACGGATGTTATTTGCACAGACACATACGGGCTATGTGAGATAATAACTCGGAAATGTTATACTCTTCGCGCGCACGATGTCAAAATCGAAGGGTGGGAAAACCAAATAACGCAATTTGCCGTTCACGGTTACGTAGTTGCCATAATTGTGACACCTCATTAAAACGGTTCGAATTTCCGGTCGACGTGTGAAAATAGTATTTAATCTGGCGCGCGCGCATGCCATTGAGGGATAGGGGCGTGAAAATGAGATTGTTTTCCACTAAGCGTTAAATGTTTATCGACGGTCATCGAACAGCTCATTACGGTTACGCAAATTTTCGGCGCGGTAACGCCGACGAAAATTGAGAGAGGAAACAAAGAACCGGGGGAGGAGGGGGGAGGAAGGGGGAAGGCACGGAATCTCACTCGTTGCCAAAATATGCGAAGAATGGGGTAACAACGGGATGGTGCGATGAGGTAAAATAAATTTCAGCGCAATACGAGCGCGAGTTGGAACAAAAGTGCCGCGGAATTTACGTTTGCATGGCACGGATTTGTTGTCGCAAATAACGGCGGCCAAATGTTGTATGAGTTGCTGCTGAATAAGCATTAAATAATAAATAATCTCCCAACTGATCATACTCACTTAACGGAAACGCACGCACTCATGCCCGCAAATAATTGCGCGAATTTTGAACGCGATCCCTTCAAATCGCGCAATATATAGTAATCAGCCAAGTATAATGTTTGTATATTATCGAATCCTGAAAGCTTCATACAAAAATAACATCGTTATTGTTTCGCGAAATTTTAAATTTTAAACCGGACGCGGAAATATTCACCGACGCGCTGAGATGCATAATTCGGGAATTGCACCCGGTGCAAAATGACGATCAGGTTCCCATCAATTTCATAAAAAAATATGCACGCGCACGTAGCTTTTTTGTAATGGCCATCAGATTAAAGATTATTTATTATTTGTCATACATTCGAGCGCAATTCGCGCAATAACGCGTGTCACGGACGCGCGGGAATGTAAATTTTCCCGCCACCTTTGTTCCATCCCTCTCCCGCATCGGATCGAAATATTTATGTTCGCCCACACGTCATCGTTTGTCGCGAATAACTTGTCGGGTGAATTTGCCAACAATAACTTTACGCGCTCGCTCGCGCGCGTACGCTATCTATAACCCACGCAATAAAATATTTCATAAAATCTAACCTACGAGAAAATGGCATAAGATATTTTTCATTTCAAATAATTTCAAAAATTACACGTTGTATCAAAAAATTTTATGCTGTACATAAAAAATTTTCTAGTTTTAACGTAGATCTCAAACAACATATAAAAATTGATTTTTTTTAACGTCAACATATGTCCACGTGTAGAGGAAAAAAAATACTGTCCCATCAATATAAGAAAAACAATAGAATGCTTTTATAGAATTGTATAAATGCCGCCGAGCGGCCGCCGTGTTTCGAAAAAATAAGAAAGGTGATATTTTTTCAAAATGACCATGATTCAAATAATGCATTTTGAACTGCGTTACGTTTATTTAACGCTCATATGACTATTGTACTTCAGCGATCGCCGCAGCTTTGAATCGAACGGAGAATGAACAGTTAAATAAAGTACAATAAAGTTACGGAAATTTATATA
>NW_017259246.1:252292-260295 GCF_001594045.1 Atta colombica
CTTTTGCAGTATTGTTATTGGTTATTCTAGCCTTGGTTACCCGACGCCACTCACGTGTTGCCTGCTATATAAAAAAAAAAGAGAGAGAGAGAGAGAGAGAGAAAGAGAGAAGGGGAAAAGGGAGAAGTAAAAATGCAGGAAAACTCATTGAATGCAATGCACACGTGAGAATGCTCCACCGAGCTCAGTTTCGGGTTACATCTTTCTTCATCCCCCACACGTCCGTGACGTGAGAAGACTAACCCTTTACCGATGAAACAAGGCGCCACTACGTCGAAACGTGTTACCAGGCGAATAGGGACGCCAAAGTTTCGCCCGTCCGTGCAAGACACTGGCTGGATGGAAGACAGGGATGCTTCGGAAACGAGGCACTTCGGTGTGCTACTTAAAACACCTAGCCACTTCTTGTCGAGTATCTTCTTGCGAGATTGGCCGAACACGAGACGACGGAACAACAAGGGACGTTGTAGGAGAAAGCTAACAGAAATTTGAGAGGTGCCGGAATACCGTTAGATGAAAGATATAAGACTATTGAACAAAGTTGCTTTCCCTCTTAGGAAGATATTTCTTTTCGAAAAAAAATATGTTTCCATATAAATACGAGAAGATGATACGTCGCGAAAATTCACATGTTAGAAAATCGCGTAGAAGAAATATTTGCAATATTTCGCACAGCGTCGTAGTTCGTACAGAAGAATTGTCACAAACTCCTTATCCTAAAATTCCATAACTTTTTCAGAAAAAATTTCATTATTTTCTCATACAATAATATTTTGAAAAAATAATAAAGAAAAAACGGGTAATTAAAAGCGTTAATTAGTGCGATTATCTTATAAACATATATTTCAATCGTAAATCTTACATAACTATAAAAATTGAATGTACTAAAGCTCTTAATTGCTCGTTTTTTCTTTAATTATTATTTATTTAATATCTCAAGACCTCAACTATTCTCACTAATTATTCGCTTTTTTTCAATATTTCGAAATTGTTTGTATTTTCGTCTTGACGAAACCGTCAATATTTTGTTGAGAGTAATTTGACATAGTAAATTACTATTAATATTGCTGAGTGCTGACACACTGCTTGCATTTAACTTTATTAAGTTGGCAGTATTCCAAAATTACATAAATGTGATACATGCATATTAAACTTTAAAGAATTTAAATTTTCCAGAAATTCCCTGATTTTCCCTGATTTACTTGACTGTCTTCAATTTTTCTGATTTTATCAATTTTCCTGATGGCAATACTATATAGTGATATCATTAGAACACGATGATATTCCAGAAAAATTCTATATTTCAAAATAATTTTAATTTCTATACGTGATTTAATCATGTTCGATTTCAAACCTCGTTGCATCGTCGAAACACGTTACAGATCGACGCAAAGTTTCGTTTCATAAGACACGGGACAGTTCGATATAGGGGGGTTCGATATATGCTAGCAACATGCGCCCAACAGTTTCCAAGTAATAATCTTCTTACAAGTTTGAATTTGAGGGAAGAAAGGACACACGAGCGATGTCGTATCAGAAGATAGATGGGAAAGAAGATAAAAAAAAAAAAAAAGATGGAAATTCAAACGAAATCGGAATACAGTGTAGAAATGCACGAGAAACAAAGAAATGGGAGCATTTTTCGCTTGCACATGGTTGCAATAAGTTAAATTCTATTCTTTTCAGCTGTATTTTACGCTTTTTGCATCAAAAAAAAATTAACGCACACTCGTGCTTTAACGAAAGGAAAATGAGAAAAAAGACGATAGTAGAGAATGTAACTAAGGGAAGACCAGTAATTTTCCAAATTGAATGACAGCGATAAAATCTCTGGCAAAGATCATTGAACGGTATAGAAATGGAGAAAAAAGTAGGATCAGAGGAGGATTTTTAATTTAATTCATCTCGCAAACATCTCATCGCGTTCCACTCGATGGCCTCCTTAGGGTCAACAAGGAAGACTTTCGCATGATATCACCACACCGTCCTGAGTGTCGCTTAATTCTTTTTTCGTCGCGTTCTGTTTTACCGTCAAACGAAGCGGAAGTAATTCCCCACTTCAATTATGCTCTTGGACCCGGTGTTCCATTAGCTATAACGCGATGATGCGACAATAACAGTGATGAACGAAGGTAAAGATCCAATTTTCTACGCGGACACGTTAAATAAATTTGCTTTCATTAAACCAACATGCGGGCGTGATATATACACGCGTGTATCTTCCCCTCTCACGTGTCCCCTCCTACATGTCATCTCATGAAAGTATACGACGTTGAATGTAATAACCGATGGAAGCATGGACCAGCTGGTAGCCACTAATGGCCGAGAACGAAAATAATATTAACGGGATAATCCTCATGGATTGCGGGCCGTCCAATCACAGACTAGTTATACGTACCAGTTGGTAAGGAATTATCGCTCAAACAATCGAAATGGCAAACACGTCAGTCGTGGATGAGCCTCAACGTTTGACGAGAGGAAGAACTTAACTAACGCAATATTTGGTTCGTCCATAACAAACCGACCCTCCCTCCTTCCAGTTTACGTACATATTTACCCCGGTAAACACACTGTGGTGTGTGCGCACGCATAACTTCGCCTTACCACTCATAATCGTCCGCGTATATGTATAGCGAACTGGGAATTTCACGAACCCGCGATTAAATTGAAATTTTTTTTGTCGGCTACCCTTTCAGCTAATTAATTCACAAAACTCCGATGGAGTTAGAGATGGTCGCGCGTGCGCCTCGGTCGATATCGGCCGATACACATTTTCGATACGCAACAAAACAATCAATATTTTGATATCAAAGTTTACATACCGCAGCAACGTAGAAACACGACGAATTGTTATTGCGGAAATAGGATTAATTGGATAGCTTGATGAATTTGCGGCGAGAAAAACGTTTCATAATTATCAAGATTCGTCGATAATTGTAGCGGTATGTCAAGTACTGAATAATTGCCAATTTCAATCCGATGATAAAATACCCGATGAGCATAATTGCCGCTAGAATGCAATTAATAAAAGATTGCCTAATGTATAACTGTTTAGCAGTTTGAATGAAACAAATTAAGGACAACATGATAACATTTGAAAATCGCAGATGTCGCGCGGTCTCTCTCCTTCTATTTTATAGTTTGTGTGACGAAAATGTACAATGCTCGCCACGTAGAGACAAGTATATAAGAATACACACCATACATACGTGTGATGCATTAAATATGTATTTGGTACAGCGGAGACGGGAAAAGAAAAGAGGAAGATTGTGCCAGGAGAGCAACCAATTTGGCATTCAAAGGAGCGATCATCCAAAAAGAACAAAATCCTGGCAACCAAACAGCACGAATCGTATTGTATCGAATTTCTTCCATACAACGCAGAGAATAAGGAAAGGTGAAATCTTCTTATCGGTACACGCAGAATAATAGCTTTATCGTTAATGTAATTATAAATATTTTATAAATTCTATCTTTGAGTCTTTTTTTTTATGCATTTCGTTGATGCTAGGATTCACCGAACTTCATAAATATTTTTCGAATAGAACTATTCACAGTGTTTGATCAACTCGAAACGAAAAATATACAAAACCAAACAAAAATAGATAAACGAAAAAAGGAAAAGTATCAATTCCTATTGCAGATAAAATTCTTCCCTCGCGTCTGACGAGATAGAAATCGATAGAATTTTATGGCCAACTCGCGTTTATATATATATATATATACACGACTGTAGATTTGTTGAATTAGTGAGGTTTTCAGCTGTGTTTTTTTCCGTGCAGTAATATACTCGTATAGACAGTCAATTTTCTATATTAAAATAGCAAAGTTGATAACTGAATAACATTAGCGATTTGTTAAACCATCAAATCTTCTTAGCTATCGATGTTGAACTCGCGTAGTAAATTATAATTTGCTGTACCTAATTAATTTTTTTTCCGTTTCCACGCGTTTCAGTGAAAGTTACAACTTATTTCGTAATTAAATGATTATTTTAATTTTATAAGGTGCTATAATAAAATAAGTCTTATTTGTTAAATGATGATTTTCTACTCATTCCAAACTTTAATTTAAAACATTGGAATGTTTTCCTAAATATAAATAAAGACTCTCGCGCTTGTAGAAAAAAGAAAGAGCTTTTTATCAAAATTGACACGAAAAATCTTTCTCTTTTTTTTTCTTCACTTTAAAACGTATTACCAGTCATCATCAACATTTAAAAATTCATATAATACAACGACAAATCTAAAATCAATCGTGATTATAACTTAGTTAGTTTAAAAAACAATTTGTTTTTCTTAATATAATCATATAATTTTATCAATACGAATCAAGTTACCGCAAATACATTCGCTTTAAGCTCAATAAAGGTAATGAAGGTATGACGTGTGCACATGTAATTTTAAGTACATAAAAAAATAAATTCAACGAAAACTAAGTATTACGAAATAAAATAATGTGTAATATAGATATATTTTTTCGTACCAATCACATAAAGAAGTAAGATAAATCTCAAACTATCGAAATCACACAGACATCATCCATTAGGCTCGAAAATCCAATCCATTGACCAAAAGCCTGTGAATAATTAGGGGAAAGTTAGGCAATAGGATGGGGGATGTAACTTGCACTTCTCCACCCCAAGATATCTTTTGTTAGGCCTCCTCATCGTCAACTTCGCTAGTCAACAGATCGAACAGGCATCCATACAACCCTCACCTACGTGAGGGTGCGGTAAATACGGGAAGTGTACAATACTAACTATGGCCGCATTTCCATCATACTCCCACATCAGCGCATCATCCTTCCCTCTATCGCAACCTGGTGATGCACCCCTTCTCCACGGAGCTTGTCCAAGGGTTGTTCTTTCTCTTCTTTTTCTACTTCGTCTTCGTCTTCTTCTCTCGCCTCTCACTCCCTCATCCTCCCGAACCCCTTTTGCGGACAATGAGGATTTTCTTTCCGAGCCACTGAGCTTAATCGACGATCGTTTTTCATAAATTTCAACTCGACCGGAGGGGCGCGGCGCGAGGGCACACGGGGTGGCGTCGGGGTCGAAGCCCCGCTATTGTTTGTACGTGTTCTCGCGGTGGGAGAAGATGTGCATTACGAGCTCGTTCTCGTCGTAGCGCTCCAACCGCGTCGACGCTTCCGTGCTCTCTGAAGCGAATGAACTTCTACAGGAACAACCCCTACTCGTCAATGCGATAGACGCGTCCCGATGTCTCATCTCGTTCTCCACTTTCAGAATGTCCGCTAACAACTTCCTATTCTTCTTTCGTTCACACCATTGACCGCTGCATCGTCAACGAATCGGAATCAGCAAACTCATTTCGCGGGATAGACATCTCCCTGTCCCTCCTCACCAACATCGCCGTTTACGCCAGTTCTTATCGGAGTGTTACGATCATCTGTAACCGTGCGATCGCGTGTAACAGATGCCTCGATATAATAAATGTCGATATTCAAAATATATAAAATTCGGTACGGCCGATACATAAATTGAGGAAATTTGCCACGATGGCGGTATGTAATACGTTCGCCCGGAAAAAAAATGCAGGCCAGCGTATGTCACATGCCGCTACCTCTCACACTTGTATGGAGTGGTCTCAATAAAATAATACATCGCAAACAATCAAACTCAAATTCGCCCGACAGGATATTTATTTTAACGGCGAAATCAAGCACTCCGATTTTATTCATATTGTTGTCCCTTATGCATCAATTTTTGGAACGGCCCAGTAGCTGCAGCGAAAATGTTGTAAATGAAAAACGCGATTTTAATTTGTATCTGTCATTTCTGTTTTTCGTAAAAAAAATGATGAACGGCTAATTGGCTCTAAGAGTAAATGAAAGTGGAAACAAAATTGTGGAATTTTACGCGAATTTTCTCGTATAATAAGAGATATCGAACAAGGGTAAAATGATCTTAAATTCAAATAATACTAACAATTCTCTATATCTCATTCCCGATTAATGTTAAAATAATCAAATGACAAGTTCAGAGATTGGCCATCTCTCAAAGCACTCAATGTCCGCCGCAATATTTTCAAATTTCTCGCTTTATCCTTAGTTTGATGTTCGATACAGCGCGGGTTAACAGAATCGATTCTGCAGACCCGATTTAAAATGGAATTTGGTTTAACTCTATTGGTTTTTGGCTAAAAGATTAGATTACGGAGTTGTTGTTTCAGTTTTCAGTTTCGTCGACGCACACAATTTGGATTAGCGTCGATTTCGCCAATTCCGCTTAAAACGAAGTTTTGCTTTAATTTTACCGAGTATTCATTGAAATATCATATTACAGTATACTCGCCGTTGTGAAGAAAGCTGATCATTCTCCTGCGCAGTCGCAAAATTTTATCAAAAATCCGAAAGTAATTTACTAGATTTGAATCCCAGTTATGTTCATCCAAGCGGGCGATCGTAAAATTTGTTTTTATATTTAATTTAATTTCAATTAAAATAGGTATTTTTCCAATATATAGATAGCTGTAATGACAGATTTTCTGTCAATTTGCGACCATTCGGAAGCGATATTCTCTCAACAAGCAAATCGCGATGTTAATAATTGTAAATCTGCATTTAAAGCCGTATTTTTATTAAAAATTAAATTCTAAAACAATATGATTTTAATAAATGGATCTACATAAAAATTGTAAAAGAATTTTATATTCATCAATTATATTTATAATCATGATTTATTTAGAAAATGTGATTTATCATGAAATGCAGCATAAATTATTTCTCACAATTGGACAATCGATTCTTAACGGAAAACTATACGTTGATAAGTTTTGAATCTCAAATTATTAGTAAATAAATTTTCAGAATTATTTTTAATAAGCTACAAAAGAAATTTAAATCAATATGCAGCTCTAAAATAATTATTCGATTCTGTTGTGACAAAATATTTATCGAATCTGACGTTTCTTATTTTGCTTTGTTTGAAGCAATATAAATTCAAATAATCAATAAATATAAATATATGTATAAATATGAATGCTATATAATGTGAATATTAAAAAAAAAACTATCATATATTATAAAAATTAACACATTTAATTACCATTAATACATTGCGGAATATATTATTATAAAATGTTATGTAAAAATTTGCCATAAATTTCCAGCTATTGTGTACACTATAATTATTAATTTGTTATTTTATATTACACGCGTTAACTAATCAAACCCGTCAATACAATGCTTCAATAGCAATAGACTCTATTCTCTGAGCTTCGTGTATGTGCATTCTTGTATGCATAATCGATAAACGTGGTTATACAAATTCCAGGGATGAACATTGTGCGTTAATCAATATATATAAAATCAATATATATAAAATAATTACTACGCGTATCCCAAATTATTTATACGTCTCTCAAGTTCAATGAAATAATTATACATATAATTTTCGAAAAAAGAATCTTGTTACACATAAATCTTTAATTTCACAAATCTTTCTTTTAATTCTTACTGAAACATTCAAATAAACATTCAAATAAACAAATTGATCGACAAATGACAAACAATAAGTAAATAGATCATTTATGATTGCATTTCCTTTTAATATTTTTCAAATTGCCTCTTTTTTCTTGTTTTTCATTTCTCTTACGCAATGATAACTCGCAAAAAACAGCTAAATATAATCATGTGCGCATTAAAAATTTTTATTCTGATTTCATTGTGTAGTATACTGCCATTAATAAAATTAAATTGATAATTAACCCCTTTAGAGAGTCTATTTTTAAATCTTACAGCTATTTTCTTGAATAAGTTTGTTACAATAAGGTTTGTTACATTATTTTTCATTGTCTTCCTTGTCTCAAAATATGACACTATTTCAACGCCACTATAGTGGCTTTCTCGTCCTGTAAAGAATAATAAGACACGACACTATTCAAAACAATTAAAATACCACGAAGTAGTGTACTATAATTAGTCGCGTTAATCTAAATACAATAATCACATAACATTTTGCACTGTCCTTCCTAAATATA
>NW_017259246.1:260395-287427 GCF_001594045.1 Atta colombica
GCTAATTCACATTTTGCAAAAATGTAGTAAATGAACTTTAAATTAAAAATGAAAAAAATACCAATATGTTTAATTACATTGGATTAAGCCCCAAAACTGCATGCTGTATCAAACATCAAACTAAGGATAAAACGAGAAATTTGAAAATAAATGTTGAACATTAAGCGCTTTAAATGAGAAATTAATGTTTTGACAAAATATGAATTAACCCACTGTTGCAATAAATCCTTCAATTTACATGTATAATATAAAAAAGTATAATTATTAAATTAATTAATTCATCTACGTGCCAATTTTATTTTAATCTTTCATAATTTGTTATACAATATTTTAATGTATTTTATAAGTATATTTTCACTGTTATAATAAATCCTTCAAGTAATTTTTAATTAAAACATGAGTTATCCACGTATTAAATCATTCAAGTCTAAAAGTATAAAGCTTCACTCTCAAAATGCCTGATAATGTTTTTCTGTGATATTCATGTAATGAACTATAAATATATGGATCTTAACATTAATTTTTGAATATAAAAAATCTTCAGCAAGACATCAGGAGCGATGGATCAAAGCTACGTTTCCCAATTAATTTCGGATCTTGCTTTAGAAAAGTTTTAATTTCAGACGAAGGTTACGAAGGTATAACGTTAAAGTTGCATTAATCAAGATCTCTCCTCGATATTTTCGCGTTCCAAGCTGTAAATCCTCATTGAAGAATCCATCATTAAAATTTCATCCGTTTATTCTGGACGTCCCGTATAGAAAACTCAAAGAACGTTTGTCCTGCATTTATTCTTAACAAAGGCAGCGCTACTGATGGAAGTGTTCATCATGCAGATCAAGCACTCAGATGGATATACTATGGTTAAGAAAAATCCGACGTTGGGAAAAAGCCGGAAATGAAGAGTTTCAAGAACGATGAGCGAGCAGACGGACGAACGAATGAACGAACGAACGAAATACAGGCGGGAATAGGCGTTAATGAAATTAAATAATACACAGAAACGGCAAAATTAAAGAACGAGAATGAACGAAGGGTTGGAAGGGATACGGTCGCGTTTAATACTAGAAAGAAGAAATTAGTCAGACGGGTATCGCGCATTCTGCGAACAAATCGCAATTAACTGTGCACCGGTGCAACGAGAGGGGGAGGAGCTTATTAAATCGCATTAAAGCAGAAACGGGCACACCTTTTGGCCTCGTTCATCTCTAGATGGAGCTGGAAAAATCTCACGTAATTTTATTCCTAATTTTATATTTATCAAGATGAACGTATTTGAACATTTTGTCGCGAATTATATCTACTGGACATCTGAAAAAGACTCTAAATATTATAAGCACAAATGTTTATTTCAATGATGATAATATTGTATATTATTTTTATTTCAGCCATACGCTAATATATTTAATTTATCCAATGTAGTGACCTTATATGGATGAGAAAAGCAATGTAATTTTTATTGAAGTCTGATGTTATTTAAATAAAATAAAATTAGGTGGTTAAAATTATGAGCTCCATTTCCGCAGTTTATCAGCCAGTGATTTCGCTGGCACGCATTTCACATTTATCGCAAACATCTGTTGCGATTAAACACATATCGAGATTATTATATTCCAGTTTGTGACGAAATACGCGTAATTTATCCGCGTTTAATTGCGCGGTATTGTTCACATCCGTTCCGCGCATAGTTCATTCAATTTAAGCGCGATACCATGCCCGAGTGATCGATGGATCGCGATCGTCCGTGCGATTGCAGTTAACGAAGTCGTTACGTTCGCATCGGCGACAGCGCTTTGCGCATTCTTCTCGCGAGAATGGCGAGCCGTCCAAATCGCGAACGTGAAATTTATCGGTGATAAATTCGAGGCGTCGCCGAGTTGAATTTATTCTTATTCAAAATAGCCATCGAAGTATGTCCAAATGGCCGCGCATCGATGACCAAAGCGGTATACAGAACGGCCACGCAAATTCCCGACAAGAATTGCGAAATATCGTGGTGAAGTATTTTTCGCCTGTAGGAAATTTTATAGGGAGAATAAAAACTACGCCCAGGTTTACTGTGTCTGAACGATGACGTTTATAAACGACGAATGTGAAATATCGGGGCGACGGTAAAGCGTTTATGCTTTGATATTATGCACGATAACTCGTGCGCGTTGTTAATACAACGCGCATACGGCGTATATAGCATGAACGAACTTTTATCGAGCCGTTATTTAGAACATGAAAAAATTACATCTATTGTATGTCCGACGTCAACATTGACAGCTGACCATCAAAACCATGAGGAGTCATTAGGAATTATCTGAAAATCTATCTCTCGTATTAGAACTATATTAATTTTTAAATAGATACAGCACTCCATGTATAACTATCTTTAAAAAAAGCTAGCTTGTTTTAAAAAAGAAAAATAAAAAGAATTGTCCAAAAAATTTTTAATTTCATTATTTTTACATTCTTCTATCTCATCACTGTTAATCTATAGTGTCAAATTCAAACCTTTAAATTTAAGTCGCTACTGCTCCTATTCAATATATCATTATTTGTTATGCTAAAACAATAGTTAAGTTTGACACTATATAATTTTAAATTAAACTATTGTTTTAATATAAAATAATTAATATACTGAGAAGGGACATTAATATACAATGATAACTTAAATTAGGTTAAATTTGTGATAAATAATTATAAATTTAACAGTTGTGATAAAAATATAAATAATGTTAATTTAACTCTATGACATCTACTAAAAAATATATCTATAAAAATAAACTTTATTTAAAGTGTCGAGTATCTACTTGAATTGTCATTTGATATTTTGCTGTCACTCTCGTGTCCTATTAAAACATATTTAGATTTAAAACCTATTTTTACAATTAAATTGTTTAAAATTAAATTATTATTTTTACTCCTCGCGTATCCCCAAGAGGAGTTTATACATGTAATATATAATTTTTTGCGAAATAACATACGAGGAGTAATACTACGTTTTACTCTGCGCGCGTTCTCTGTTCCATTTGCGGTGCAGGACAACGATCTCTCGTAGCTCCCCGAATCTGACACCGGTCGATCTGTTGCACAAGTATTGTTTGCCGCCGCGTAATGCACGGCGCGACAGCACAATGAGCGTGAATTTTCGCATGACAATATGCAGACAACGCGTTATGTAAATGGAGGGGAGAGCACTGAGCAACGGGGTCCAATTTCTGCGGGATGCAGCGTGCGTGATTCCTGGACATTCGGCCGAGAGCGTCGTCAGCGTCGTAGCCGCGTGGCGACCCGCCGTCGTCATCGTAGTCGTCATCCTCCGGATCCAAGTTAGTTGACGGCACCTGCCCATGGACAATGGGTCTACGGTCAGTACGGTACCATTATCCGCCTCTCGCGCCTATGACAACTCCATGAATTATGCAGCGTAATGTAGACGGATATGCACAAGCGCTTCTCTGTGCACGCGTGCAGGTCTCCCGTGCGTTGTTCCATTACCGATAGTACTAGCGAAGACACACGATTTACGCTCCCTTCCCTTTCCTTCTCTCTCCTCGTCTAAACCCTCGTCTAAACCCCTTTCGCGTTGGTAGATTTATGTTTGTTTAGCGGAGCGTAAACCCCGCTCTTCTTAGTAATGATCCATGCACGTGGAAATCTTTCGTTTTCGGTATAGCCCGACGTGTGACAAATGAATGGCTTGGTCCAACTATCTACGAGGCGTAGGATAAATAAATGTTTTTGATTTGATATGTTTCGTGGCGATCGATTCGGCGGCAGGAAATTTTTCGGCTCCGAGAAATGGAGCGCGAGAGGAACGAGAGGATTGCCGGCGGAAAACTTCAAACTGTTACGTTACTGGTTGACGGCACGCGATTTTGTGTTTCCTCCAAGGAGAAAGCGGAAGCACTTCACTGGATCTGAAGGACGTAGTTTCGCAATAAAATGCGTTCTTTCCGCGGAGATGTCTCACAGGAGAGCAACGGGATGGAGAGAGCGAAGAGAAAGAAAGAAAAAGAGAGAAAAGGAGACCTATAGAGAAAGCGATGCAAATAACTTTCATCCCTCTTCCGCCGCCATGAATAATATATGTACATCCGTCCACTTGTTTTCCATATCGTCTACTATTAACGACAGTAAGGCAGAGTTCGTACTCGAAGCAGATCACATTGAGAATTCTCATGCCAAGTGTAAAAATATTTTTTTCTCTCATTTTGAAAAAAATAACGCGTTAAAATCCCTTCACGTTGAGGAATCAAGTTGAAATATTACAAAAGAATTTTGTTTACACGAAACCCTCGACAAGCAATCTGCTAAAACATCCACCGTGAAAGCTTTGCGAGTTTGACAGCTTTGAGAAATCTTTTCGTGTATCGCGCGAAAGGATATAGTTTCCAAATACACGCGATTATGTATGACCGATAAAGCGATAAATGTGTGAACCAAAAAAAGCTTATTTTATGATATAACATCGAAAAAGCAATTACTTGATGTTATAGTGATATATTAGTGGAAAATGTGTCATATATCTTCCTTTTTAATTTTAAACACTGATTTATGATTATGCTGTATTTGCTGATGATGGATTTATTGAAGCGTTTTACACGAATTAATTGCGCTTGTTACAAAGTCAATTCTCATTAGTCCATTTCGTTTTAAGTTTTTTTTTATATTTATTATTTGTATTCCTTGGAAATTTGTTATTAGCGATTTTTATACTATACATCTTTTTGTCAACACCTTAATTTTTTCCTCATATTACAAATATTGTGTTCACATTCATGTTATTTCCATTTTAATTTCTATAAACAAAAATTGCACGATACGCGAAATATATTTTCTGAAAGATTCCGCGACGATATAGAATACTCTCTTGAAATAGCTACCTTCCACGGCGTTGGAAAGTTTTTCGATCCCGCAATCCCATTTGCATTTCAACCAGGATTTGTCGATAACTTGTATGAAACTTATGAAAGCGAGTGTTTTAAGGAATTTCAGCCAATACTCCGGCGAAAATCAGTATTATCATATAATTATATTACAGGAATGTATATGAAATATCTTTAGACGTAGATTAAAATCGATTTGGAGAATAATCGTAAAATTCATAAAATTTCATAAAAATAAAAAAAAATGATATAATTAAATGTTTCAAGCTGAATCAAACATTCAAGAGATATTTCAGTGTTGACATTGTCAACAAGTTTTTCGTGATACTTTTAGTCTAAACACAAATAAAATTGACAAAAATCGAACATTATAAATATATTTTTCATCGTCACATGGCAGCCTAGAAATAGCATTATGTAAGTAGTTCTGAAATTGTAGCAACGAGAGTTTCAACAAGTTCGGGCAAGTAGTTTAGCCTCCCGGGACACGCGGGTAAGAGCGTATGCGGCACAGAACCGAAGTATGGTCGATAGGTAACGAGTCGTGAAGCACGATTAAAACTTTAAAGCGTTTTCTTCGAAAGCCGGTAGTACCGTCTAACGTAGGACTTTGTCGCGGTTTCCGAAATGCGTTTTCCGGTCGGTTAGACGGCTCGTTCGGGACGATATTACGATTGTCGATAAGTGTATTTTCCATTATCTTCTTCGTCCACCGCTGAGCGCTGAAATTCGCAGGGAGAGTTAATATCCGACCAAGTACATTTTAGCTCCAGCAATTTTGATGATACTAGAGACTGGTTTTCTCGAGTGGAACGGATATCTTTATAAAGAGATCGGAAAACGACAAGATGTTTTTCTTCTTAACCAGTTTATTTTTGAAAATAGAAAATTCAAAATTTCGCCAGAAACTTGTCTATTTCATATTAAATATTTAAATTAATAAATAACATTAGACCGTGAATACAGGTCTAATAAAGTAACGGAAATTTTATTAAATCTGGATCCTGATGCGCAAATATTTCGATGAAATTTATATACCTACATATCCATTTCTGCAAACTGCGCGATCTAATTTTCGATTTTGAAAAGCAATCTTAAACTGAAACTGGGAGTAATTTCACAAACTGAATTGATAAACACTTTAATGATATTTATAATAATCTATAATAAGCATCTTAAAAACTGTAAATAATTTTAAACTATTAAATATAAATTTTTATAAATAATTCTCGTTTTGCATCGCAAGATTTCTCTCGTTAATTAACATTTTAGCGAGAATGTAATTACGCAGATTTTGTTTCCTTCTTTTTCTTTTTTTTTGAGATATTATTAACAACACAGGGTGAAACAAAACAGTTTCGCGCAAAAAAAAAAAAAAGATATAGATGTGCTGGAAAAATAATCATACAAGTACTAAGTATTCCCGCGGGCGAAAGAAAAAAAATATACCTCGAAAATTAATTCGCGTATCGCGGCGCGCTGAATGTTAACACCGATGCTATCCTATCACGAGTCAGTGAAAGCATCATTCCCTAAGGAGTCATTCGTTTGACGAACGGATGACCTCTGACTACTATACTGTCGAGTGATCAGTCGCGCAAGAATCCTACGGGAAATCGAACATTATAACGTAACATATCAGTCGCGTAACTCACCGTTGCCGCCGAGCCAATTGTGCACTGGATTCACTGCTCTATTTATGTGTAAACAAGTCTTTTTTTAATAAATAGTAATTAATGATTGATATTATAGAATTTTACTGAATGATACAAGAAATAAAATATGTGTTTTAATGAGTAATATTGTATAATAATATAGAGTTTGTCAAATCAATCAATCACAGTTATTAATTAATCAATTAAATGCATAAATAAGAATTAAAAAATATTCTCATTCTCGAATAAATCTCGTTTAAGTCTTTTAGCAGAAAAAGAACGTCTTTTAACGCTTTTAATCTTCTGCAATCTGAGTTTTTTTTTATTCAAGTGAAATATCACTTTCATATTTCTTTATTTTTGCTTTAATTTTTATTAAAGGTTTTAACATTTAAGTTATGAGATGTTGAAAAGTAATCCTGAATTTTTTCCCATGTTTTTTGAAAATCTAGAATAGTAAAATAACTTGAGCTGAACAAAAAAATTAGATTGTAAATGGAAGGAATAAAAATATAATTGTTAGATGGAGGATTAATTGGAACGAATATTATCGTTCGTTATAAAAAAGTTTTTATATAAAAGAGCCTTTTTCGTAGATATTGACATTTACGATATTCTAATAATATTATTATTATTTTTTTTTTTAATAGATTTGTTGTTTATATCAAAAAGTTGCTTTTTCGTAGATATTGACATTTACGATATTCTAATAATATCATTTTGTTTTTTCGATATAAATTCACCATTTGTAAAAAGTTTTTTAGATATTTACGATATTAAACTAATAATGACATTTTATTTTTTGGCATAGATTTATCATTCATTACTCGATTGACTGCGATTGACGTACATCAATAACGAATCAATGCCTCGGTCAATCAGCAAGCAGGTTACGTTCAGGTTCAGTTTTTGTCGTGTACGCTATGGATTAAAATAGTCAAATCTATAAAAAGATAAAAAAATCGATGAGATCGACTCAATTTCCTTCTATATCTTCGGCTGTTTTCTCAACTCACTTAACCGCGTGTGGGCTACGTAATCAAGTAGAAGAGGCGTTACGAGGTGAAGCCGATCGATATCGAGTGGAGGTTACATAAAGGAGTTACATAAAAAAAAAAGAAAGAAACATGTGTTAATCGTTACGAAACACGCGCGATAACATACATCCCGTCGCGTTTAAAAATAGGTGTTATATGACCTGTGACACGACTGGTGGACATAATTCAAAAATTAGCGTAAGCTCGGAGTCCCGTTCTGACCATCGAGACAGATTTGATGAAGATCACCTGGTAAACTGTCGCGCATCGTGCGTGTTTCACTTCGGCGACATTAAACTCAAATGGCGAAAAAAAACGCGATGATTCGTGCACGATCCGGCATTCTCGACGTGACACGTACAATAATTTACACGAATGCGCGGAGGAAGGTGAGGAAACAGCATTGCGAAAGTGTGATAGTATAGTAATCTGATAATTGCACGCAACAAGCGGCAATGTAAATTAACAAAACCATAAAGATATTAAGTTGTTTAGGTGCGTTATCACGATCGAATATTATATCACGAATATAACACTGATATATGAAGACGAATGCGCATCAATCACGTAGATTATTCACATAACGGATTGATCACTAATCTACTGCGCGCGAGATTAGTATTAATCGAATTAGCGTTGTGCGGAAATATAATTGTACGATATCGATCACACGAACATTTCACGTACGGCAAAAGAAATTTAGATTTAAGAGCGACATTTTACACTCGATCGTATCAAAACCCGTTACGCTCGAAATATCGCCATTACGTTTTAAACCACGACATTAAGAAAATGCGGGTAATAATTCCGGTGTACAATGCGTGTGTAAGTAGTTCTCAAGTGCCTAGAAATCGTGCTAGAAATGATCGCATATCACTGCCTCGTAGTCGATCTTATCATACCTTCCGAGTTGTGAAAGTTTTACAATTCAGCCACGTTTAAGGTCGGTATTCATAGTCAATTCTCATATTTAGGACTGTCGTAAGTAGAATCTTAAGATATCATAAACCAATTAGAGAGCTACATAAATTAGCATTTTAAAATAGTTTTGAAAGAACGGATTGTGAATACTGACCTAAGTGGCTTCGAATCAATCGCAGGAATTGCAAGACGCATCGGACTTTCGAAGCTGAAACTTCTATCGAAGCTACGATTGTAAAACTAATATTAATTCCATCTACAATACTTTATCATAATCAAAACTTCACTTTCAAATTTTTCCAAAATAAAGGAGTCTGATTCCTCCTCCTAAATATCTCGTAATATCTATTTGGTATTGTAATAGAAATGTTGAAAAGCAACTCTGAATTTTTTAAATATTTTGAAAGCCTAAAATAATAAAAAAATTCAGACTGGACAAAAAGATCCAGATTGCAAAGATCCAGATTGGAGGGAGTAAAAATATGGTTGCAGACGAAGGGATAATTTTACAGTCGAACGTTTGTCGCGAGCACAATGTAGAAAAATCCATCGAGTTCTTTCTCGCGAAGAAGAGAATACAAAGAAAAAGGGGTAACAGCGAACGCGTGTTATCGATAGCGGCAGTTACCGTAAAAGTAGCTACGCCTCGGCATCTGTAAAGATAGTGCACGTGTGGAAACACTTTGGCGCCACCCCCTCGACGGTCATAACATTGACATGTTATTATTTTCATAATCTGTCATCCGCCACGGTGGAAGAATCCTCCAAGCGAGCGAGCGAAAGAGAGAGTGAGAGTGAGAATAAAAGAGAGAGAGAGAGTTTTCTCTTATCCCTTTCATCCCTATCCGTCCCTTATGTCTGACGTTGACATATCGTTCACACAGTCACTGACTGACGGCTCGCCATTGGTCGACGATGTTCCGCCGTTCCTCATGATACGCAATTTCCCATAGGAGGCCACGACCTACCCCGTTACCAGACGCCTCTGATCTCATCGACTTTTTATCACGCTGATGGAAGTACCTCTTATCCATCCTGCGATAAGACTCGAGAGAAGAACTGGCCCCTCTATTCCACCAGGTTAGCTAACGGCGAGGGCTTTAAAGAAGGTAACCCGTCACCGTTCACGATCAGTCTCGTAAAATGCTCGGAGCATTAAATTGATAGAACAATTACGCAGGTAACCAGAGGTATAAAAGAGGGTATAAAATTAATAAAATATTACTTACATTGTGCGCGCGCACGTTCGGAGATGTGACACTGACGAGAAAGTATAAGCGTCTACCGAACGAGGGGTTGAGGGGATTTAGCCGTGGCTCTCTCCGGCTTAGGCGTTCTGAAGCGAACAATTAAATTTCACCGGAGAGAGACCATGAAGCGCTTCATTACGAGAAGATCCTGATCCCATCATCTTTTCATCACGCTGATGGGAGAGACATTTCTTCTTCTTATCTTGCCCCTACCTTGCTCGACAGCAGTTCTCCGCATTATTATGACAGAAATATAATCCACGAAGTCAAGAGCTCTATCAATTTAGAGTGGCGTATCGCTCAAAACGTAACATGTAGATTAATATGCGACATTAATATTTCGGATCAGTCCATTATTCCCGCGTGTGTGTATGAATACGAATTCGCAACTTTCAATTATACGAGTGAAGCTCGCGTTCGTTAGTAAAACAAGATATTCCTTCAATGCACGAATCAATGATTACGGAGGAAACGCGACGAGAGTAAATACATGTCGTAAACTAGATATTTTCAATGAAATTTTATGGAAATAGAAATAAGAAGTAGCGATTCCATGCGCTTTGTTTTAATGACTCAACACCGAAAATTCGTTAGAAATTACGATATCAATCGCGTTATCAGAAGTCGATGCAATTCTATTTTATAGAGGATGTTCTAGATTTCAAATAATACCAGTTAACAGCATATTTCTAGATCATTTTAAGATCATTTCAAGATCATTTCGAGATGAAAACCTTAATCCCGAAATGTCGAGGCTACAATAGTTTTTAAATGAGAAGAGTTTAAAGTTAGCCAATTAAACTGTCCAAACACACTCAGACATGGCACATTGCACAAATGAAAATATTTTCAAGCATCAATTCCATTCTCTTCTATTCTTCTAAACACCTTCACTATAATATGCCATGCCTGAGCGCATGAATTTTGGAATTTATTATAATTAGCTAACTTTAATCTCTTCTCACTTAAAAAACTAGCTTCAACATTTTGATATTCGTCTCGAAATTTCAGGAATCTGTTATTCATGGATGTTATACCATCCAAGTTTGGGACACCTTGTATAACGCTAAGGATTCGCTTCTTTATCTACACTGACTATAAGCGAAATATAAATGGGCCACCGAGATGGTTTTGTAGGTACGTACAAAAGTGACTCGAGCTTCGAGACTCAATTAGGAATACGAGATGAGCAAGTCGGGCGCCTTATTGTTAAAGATCAGAGCTCGCTAGAATCTTTTGTGCATCTTCGTCGTCTAACGATGGATTATTCGCACCGCCTGGGAATTTCCCCGCTGCTTTAATTTAGCCACAGTCTTTCCCTTCGCGTACTTATACCCGCGAAATCACCTTCACCATCCTCCGCCGGAGAAGGTCAGATTCCTCATCGCCCAGGGCTTTTTATATTAAGGACGTAGACCTTTAATATGGCACATCGCGAATCCACTTTTTCAGTCGTAATGCAAATGAGGAAAACTAAAGTAACTTTAGTACGACGTAAATCCGTAAATGCCATTTCTTTCAAGAATATAGTACGATAGCATCGGACTATAATAATAAACGTAGAATGGTTTCAATCGTGGACGACTCTGAGAGCATACATCGTTTACTAAATATGTTATTTCATATGATGCAAAGCTGTATCTTTCAACACAAGCGTCATACTCGATTTAAATTTTGCGAAGATTTCGCTCAAATAAACTTCCAAGTTGGAAAGCGAGTCGTTTATAGTAGTTGCATATCTGCAACTTATTCTTGCAGCACGGAGAATATACGCGAGTGCTCGCATCGATAATCGTTATTGTAATTGAGAAATCGCGAATGTAAAAGCGCCTAATGCTCTTCGAACGATGCCGATATCAACGATTAGCATTACGATAGTACGGTGGAAAGGCGCACAGAAGATAGATACATTACCCGACGTGACAACACCCATTTCTCCGTTACTTCTACAGCCTTTCCTTTTTCCTAGAGCAACCATGAATCTCCGTTGGCGGCATTGTTACGAGATCGGGAAAAACGAGCGGCTAAACCGGTACGCGGATGGTCTTCGGCAGTTCCTTAAAGAGAGATCGAGAGGTCTGCTTCAATGACCGAACGCGATAGTAGAGAGTTCATTGAGTAAAGAATAGAAACAGTAGGTTGATCGACGAATATCGTAAGGCAAAGGATGTATAAGGAGAGGGCGGATTTGTAGGACCGGCATTGTAGGAAGAAGTTGGAGCGAATAAACTTTTCTCGGAAAATCATCGAACGATATGTGTGTTCAATCGAAGCTTTAAGTTAGTCCGCTCGCAAAATTAAGAAAGAGAATGGAATAGTACAGTTCTTTTGTTATCAATTAATCGCGAAAAATTACTTTAATGTAAAAAAGGAAAGAATCAAGCAACGCGAAGATTTACGGCAAATGTAACGGCGACGAGGACGACATTATCTAATTTCTACGCAATGGAAATAATAGCATTTACGGCGTTTAAATGGCGAGAAGTTAGAATTTAGCATGCAAAGTAACGGCAATTGTGCTATCTTACGCGCGGAACTAATTTTACATCAAGTCAGATGTCATGAACTAACTTGGTGCTATTGTTATACGTACAACTGCCAACAAATATTGTTCATCAAATCATGAAATTGGATCATGCATGTGTCATCTATAAGAAAGCAGGAAGTAAAAGAATAATAAATCAATATTTTTTTCTAACATTATTTTATACGTTTACGATTATTAAAGAATATATAATCTTATCTATATATTTCAACCATGATTAAATATAAATCGTTCCATTTTCTCTTTTCAACCCCGATTTTCTCTCGGACGAAGAAATGGAAGTCGTATAACTGAAGAGAAAACATTAATGAAAAGAAAAACATTAAAGATTCAGAATTATAAGACGCTTCCGCCAAACCGGATGTCTTTACTTTTCTATTGGGAGTATAAATTAGTTCGGTCCGTTTTTTTGAGCATTTATTCAAAATAAAATGAATGAACAAATCAATTAAAGTATTATTCATCGCTGCCTACTATTTTTTCTCATCTCTCAGGCAATTTTCGAATTCCATCTCGAAAAAATGGCTCGTCTTTGGAGGCGATCCAATTTTGGAGTCAATTTTCGATTTCTGCGAAAGAAGTGAACCGATGACTTGCTGTATCCTTCGGAACAACCAGTAATCAGAAGGAGCAATGCCGGAGAATACGACGGGCAGTAAAACATCCCATTTGAGCGTTTCCAAATTTTTTTTATGACTTTAGCGACATCAGGCCGAGCGTTGTCATGAAGAAGAATAACTTTATCATGTCTTTGCTCGTATTCCGGCCGTTTTTCTCGCAATGCATGGCTCAAACGAATCAATACTGATACCGATCGCCCGTAATGGAATCGCCAGGTTTCAGCAGCTCATAGTAAACAAGATCCTTTTGGTCCCACCAGGTACAGAGCATGATCTTCGAACCACGAATGTTCGACCGTGTTGAGGTCGATGGCAACGATTGACCGGGCTTAGCGTAATATTTTTTCTTCTTGAGGTTGTTGTAGAATATCCTTCTCATCTCCAGTCACAATCCGATGCAAAAAATCTTTTCTCTGTTGTCTTTGAATCAGTTGTTCGCAAGAGCTGAAAAATCGCCTTTCAGTTCAAACATCTCTCAGTTTCAGTTCACCCAATTTCCTTGTTTTTGAATTATTCCCATGATTCTCAATCGTACAGAAACGGCTTGTTGAGTTACCCCCAATGATTCTGCAAGCTTTTCTTGCTCCTCTTGTTTGACTCTGATCTTCGAGTAATGCCTCTAATTCTTTGTCTTTGAATTTTTTTGGCTGTCCAGAGCGAGGCTTGTCTTCAACACTGAAATCTCCATCCTTGAAACGTCAAAACCATTCCCTACATGATTTATCAGTTGGAGCAATGTCATCATAAACTTCGACAAGCATTCGATGGGCTTCAGCCGTACTTTTCTTCCAATTAAAGCAGAAAATCAAAACCTCCCGCAAATGCTGCTTAACACAAAATTCAACATTTCAAACACAGTAAAAAATCAAGGTTTTTGTATGAAACTCAAAGCGATATAAACTGAATATTATTAGCAGATGTTTAACTTCTCTGAAATCGCAGATTTAACGCCAAAATCAGCTGTCATTATGAACCATTCACAACAGCTGGAGCAATCTTTAGGGAAACGGAACGAACTAATTTGTACTCCCAATATTTATACAATTCCCCGCAAAATTCTATTAAATCATATTTTTATGTTGTGATTAAAATCTCGAACATTTGCAGTCGATTCGTTATCGATCGCCAAATCGTTATATAACAGTATCTAAATTGTTAAATTAATTCACCGTCGACCAAGTGCGAGGATCACAATTTAAGAGGTGCTTTTTATTCCGACCTACTTTACTGACGTGCAAAAGTACTGATAAGTGTACAAACAATTGCACGATCCTCACTCGTTTACTGTACTCGACAGCAAGTTACGCGACGCGGAGTTAAGTGGAACCTCCTCTCGATCAATAAGATGCGCCGAAAGTACGGGATTACGCGAACTCCCTTCTCCTCTCTCGCAGTCAGTAAATTAATCCGTCGTTAACAAACCGTGGCTTCCTTTATAGTTCTCTCCGTCCCGCGTCCTAACCGGGGTGCGACCAAATACTGGTTGCCATCCGAGACGACGCCAGCCCCAAAGCAAATTACTTAGTGCGGCATCAGGCGACGTCGCGGCTCGTCTGGCGACGTTGATTGTCGAAATCGTAATTCGAGAATCTCAGGACACTGTCGTATCGCGTGTCACAACCGGATTGATGCTCTCGGTGAAAAGGATATGCACGCATCCGCGAGCTGAATTACTTATTAAAAGATAACATGGATGCACATACATTAACGAAGATCAAAATAAATTTCGCATCGATCTGAATATAATTACTCTCGAATATAATTAACTCGATTTACGTAAATAGAATCGGAAAATGCATACCAGCAAAAACGTATTATTTCATTTTTCTCTCTTTGTGCGTTTTACGCTTAAAATATTCGTTTTCCTTTTTATTCATATGCTTATGACGTGTTATTCAACTTATACTAGATACTCTGTTTAACCGTCATATCAATTTTTTTAATATGTTAGAGGTAAATGGGAAGGAAACGTTATGTTCCCTTCGCTTTATCGCGAGCAGTTCCGTACAAAGCTGACTGCCGCAGGTTTTTCATCTGGAAGCACCTGCGGCTGAATACAGAACAAAAAGCAACGAGCAACGGCTCTTAGTAGCTCCAAGTAAATTCGTATATCCCGTAGGATCTCGTTGATGCGGGCTGAAACAAGTGGCTTATATTCCCCGCGTCTTACCACTTATACGCGTCCGCTTATCTTCAACCCTTCACTCCGCATGATACCAACAATCGACGATGGCGAAATAACGTGAAATTGTTCCGTGAGACAATGTCGGAAGTGGAATCGATCCCATCAGCAAGATTCAATTGTGAAAACCCTCTCGTGTCTGCTATCACTGGCGACTGGATGATTGGGTTAACTTAAGATTATAGTATATATATGTCGACGTGCATTCCCCAGCTGCATGCGTGCATCAAATTCGTGGTATGCGCTCGAAACTCGCCGAACAAGCGTGAGAATCCGACGTGCTATTGCAATCATGCTATTCAGTAAACAAAGCTTGATGCTAATGCAAGTATTTATAGGGGGACGAAAGAGAACGAGAATAAATGTTTTGACAATACTATATGTAATTTTCCCATAACATAAAAGAAAAGATAGAAGATATTTCAAAGGAACGAAACACCTTTAAATAATAAGATGTTTCATCAAAAATTTTAAATGAAAAAAAATCAGTTGCAATGTGAAAAAAATAATTTTGTTTAAAGTATCTCAAAATTTAGTTAGATACAAGTCTGAAAATAATTTTTTTGGATTATCACAATAATTATGATGAATTATCAAGATAATTTTTAAGAGGTTCAAACACGATAATACTACTGTAAAAAGTTTTTACATTCTAGTAACTAATTTAAGGTCCCTATAGAATTTTGATGGTCTGATAAAATTCTTGTCAGATCTGTATCTAACTAAATTTTTAAATATTTCAATAAAACTGTTCTTTCCCTGAATCTATTCTGCAATCAACTCTCTAAATCTGAATCAGTGAATAGTCACTAATTACCCAAGCATACTTAGCACTGATAATCAGTGAAATTCAATTGAAAAAGGAAGAATGTTTGAGCATTATATAACTAAAATACTGATATTTGCACGTTAATTTTAATTTTCCAATATCGTATTCATTGAATTTAAGCACTAAAAAATTAGTTAGATCACATAATAAAGATTAGCCAAGTTGAAAATCTCATATTTAATTTACTGATTAATGGCACTGATATCAGTGATTTAGATTTAGAGAGAACAAAAAATCGTTTAAGATTTTTTGTTCTCTCTAAATCTAAATCAGTGGATAATAAACCCAAAAAAAGCAAAAAATATCACATATTCGAAACTCTTATTTTCCCTTTTCTATTCTCTGTTTCCTCAGACATGATGCAAAAATTACAGACGCTCATCATTCGTGCAGTAAGTGCAATTTCCAAACGAACAGGATGAGATCGAGATATTCATGTAATCCGAAGAAGGCTTCTGCGTTCTGGCATCTCCCTCATCTGACAGTTATAGGACGTCTCGTTTGTAACTGTCGACAGAATCGGGCTTAAAGCCAGTATGTATCCTCCAAAAACCGACGGGGAAAATATTGGATTCGATGTATTCGGAGCGAGAAGGGATATTCGGCGGCAGGCTCAGTCGAAAATATAAATAAAACGTGCGGCGATGCGCAAATCGAAGTACGCGAGAGTTCGCTCTCACCAAATCGGCTGACTAGTACGATACTCCTTTTTTCCTTTGGATCAGTTGTGATTGCGTCCGACGAAAAGTTGTCGACCTCGAATTGCACATTGATCGAAATCGATCACAAAAGATAATTTTATTCCGTAAATTTTAGGTCTGTTCACGTTGTTACGTCTTTTGCACTTTAATATCTTTTTTTTCTTTCTCTTCAATGCTCGAATATATATCTTATTTCAAGTGTAAAAATTTATTGTAATTTCAAGCAACAGATATAACAGATCTTTCACTAAGTAATTTTAATCCGAAGAATGTTCTCGAGAAACTCGCGACATTTATGGATAATATTCCTTTCTCCAATTTCTCAACAATAGCATTTATTAGTCTTTCACTTTTCAAATCAATAATCTATTTTTAAAGCGAACTCTTCAAGTTATCAAGATTTTACTGTATTGTCCGAAATATCTCCGAGATAGATTATTCTAATCGATCTCGTGCAAGCTTGGTCACGTTATATAAATACATTTACGTTCCTCTTATTGGAAAATATGTCGGCTACACAGTGAATGATCAAAGGTCGGTAGCCCGTGTAGATGGAGGACGTTGTAGAGCATGAAATAACCGATAACAGGTCGAGATGATTCGCGTGATATACATTAATGTCTATCTTATCGTGTCTCTCCGAAACTTTTGTTGCGATCATTAATCATTTAACAGCGCGAATTAGATTTAAAAAGCCATCAATAAAATCGTCTTACATATTTAACTGGATTAAGTGTAACAATGTTAAAACTATCGATTCTGTTTGAGTAAAAATCAATAGAAGATAATTACACCTAATAGAACGATAAATGCATTAAGCGAAATTTACATGAAAACTATCACATACAAATCTCCACGTCAATGTTAAAATTAAAATTCTATTTTATCCCCCATTCCATTACAATGCAAATGAAAATTCATTGTGTCGATAATGATAACAGCGAACGACAAGCTGAACATTAACTCGGTTGACAGTGAATACTCTATATATCACTCATAGTTAAACGCGAAGCCCACCGAACAAATACGTCCCAATAATATTAGCAACAAATACAATACATTCAGCGGAAGAGGGCGAGAGGCAACGAGTGAATTATGTTACGGCCAAACAACAGGGCACCCGTGAAAAACGTTCGGACGATAATCCGCTTTGTCCATTATTAATGTCAGACGATCAATTTTGTTTTTTTTTTTCGCGCGTATCGCGTAACTTCAGATCAAATGCAGCTCTAAACTTCCCTTAACGCGACAGTTTTCCATAGTTTACTCTGATTACAAACGAGTCCCTGGATCTTTTATACAACTTTTCCGTCCAATAACGGACGTCGATGAAAGTTTTCATCCCGAAAATTAACTGGTTGCTCGCGATTAAGCGAATCCACTTCTCGATTAGAGTTACGCGAGGAATTATCGTGCAATGTCACAGCGTGAAATAAACTGCTGCAGGCGCGAAGCGTAAAGTTCCTGAAAAGAGCGGAGAGGAAAAACGAAATCGGCGAGATTCTCCCTCGCGCTGGCGCCTACCTTTTTTGTGCCCCATCGATCCGTATCACAAAGGAAGCGAGGGCAGCCAATGAATCATGAAGAGCTCCGGGATAAAAATTACGCGGCAATAAAGCGTGATATTAACACAAGTTGTATGCGCTCCTAGAGCAAAGACATCTTGCGCCCCCTGAGTCACGTAGTCGCAGAAATGGAGACATCGCCTGTGAAAAGGCGACCGCGCCTCGTAATCTCTCGCCAGGAATAAAAGAGTCTCTTTGAAACGTACGTGCTAAGTGCCGGAAACTTCGAGCGAACTTGAAAATACATATAGATATATATATATTTTCCTCAAATGGATCAACCGGATATCCAGAAAGAATCCAGATAGCCGGATATCACTATTATCCGGAGAGATATTCAGTTGAAATTTGATCATTAAATTGTTGATTTTTTTCTTATACAAATGTTCTAGAAATAAGTATGCACATTCATAATGTTATAATATCTTATACATTCGCAAAATTACAATCTTTTTCCCTATAAACTTTTTTTTAGAAAACATTTTCTCGGAATCCAATCGGATATTCGACTTAAAGAAATTGTCTTCTCGGATATCTGATATCCAATAATTTTATGATTCGATGCATTCTTATTAAATACTAACTTTGCGAGTCTCACATACGTTCCAATCGTAATATATAAAGCACAAAAATAAAAATGATGCATCTTCAAATCCGGAGAATTTATAATTTTAGAAAAAAAATTATGAACTAGAAAACTAAAGATAATTATTTACTCTGTAAGCACTTTAAGTTTTTTTGTCCAACTTTGATTATTCTAGACTTCCAAAAAATCTAGAAAAATTTAAAATTGCTTTTCAACATCTTTTCTACATTGTATTGTAATAATTATTTAATTCAATAGTTATAACCAAATAGTTATTTAACTCAAATGTTAAAATTTTTATTTAAATAATAAAAATTGAAATTTGTGCCAAAAAATTTAAGAGTGAAAGATCTGAATAAAAAAAGATCCAGTATGTATAAAGAATTAAGATGCGTGATTATAATTTGATGACATTATTATTAGCGATTTCATAGAAGCTTCTGTGATTCTGCTAATATTATCGCATTAGTCACGCACTTTAAATCTCAGTCACGTCAACTAGGTCATCCGTATCAGCTATATCAACAATATTATCATCAGTCAAGCAATCATGTCTAAATGAAGCGCTAGAACCTCAATTTTCACCATGTGTGTAGACCGCGAATAAAAATTTAATTTTAAAGAACGCTTTTCTAATCAAAACGTCGTGCAAAATGGAAAGCCTATTTTGAGATTCCTCTCAATCGTTTTCATTTCGATCGGAAGTCAGAGGAACCGAATTGGCAGGCATTTCATCGTTCCTTCGCGAAATTGGAAGAAATATCGTAAGCGTCGTATGTGTCGCGAGAAGAAAATTAAGAAATAAGATTACCGGAATGGGATGAACGCGTGAACGGGAGAACGAACGAGCCGTAGCCGGAAGAGATGTGGCGAAGACACGCGACAAAAGGGTGCATTACGTGACAGTGGACCGAGGGTTGGGAAACGGAAGCGGGGAGAGTAGGAACAGTCCGAGAGTGCTGGGATGCGACTGGAAGGTAAGAAAAGAAAGTCGGAAGAATTGCTGGAAGGAAACTGCGGCGGATCGGTTCGTTAAACCACCCTCGGAGAAAGAAAACTCGATGTGTGTCTCGATATATACGTCACCCCTTCGCGTCTTCCTCTTAGATATCTCAACAACAGCAGCAGCAGCCAGCAGTAAAAGCAGTAGTACATGTTAAGGTGTCTGCGTATCGCACGCGCGTGTATACACGTGTCGCACACGAAGCGAGACACACCGCAACGACCGTTCGCATACGAGCTCTGGTCTTTTCTTTGATCGCGAATAGACCCGTTTTCTCTATTTTTAAAGGCACGCTCGTCCCTCGTATTTGCTATTTATCGACTACGTTGCTCGTGCCTACATGCCCGCTTTTCCTACCTGCTTGCCCATGTTTGCACTTGGAAGAAGTGGAGCAATCTGCGTCCACGAACACTTTAATCTTTTCTTCTTTATCCGCATTCTGCCTGCCGCTACATACGATATTGTAAACTGAGTTTTCTCACGAAACGCTACCGGCATCTCGAGATATTTACGGTTAACTGGAATGCACAAGTTCGAGTTCGATCTGAGTTACATTGCTGTAATTTTATATTTTCACAAGCAGAAAACGTTGGTATATATTTATATATATTTTTCTCGTATATTATGTCGTCGTATTTTTTTACACTTATTTTTATCTTAGCTCGCTTCCAACGTAATCGTGTTCTAACGATGCATTTTAAAATATTATTTCCTTTAAAATATTTATACGTTATCTAATCTTAGTATCAACAAATAAATATAATCTCTCAACAAATATAAATAAATCACTTCGATCTCCCGGAGATGCACGATTCAGCAAACGCTTTTATATTAACTGTGTTCCATATGTAACTATCTACATTTCATTTAAATAACAGAAATGTAATCAAAATATTGAACGAAATAGAAAACAGCATGTGAATGACACTTGACGTATGCAACATCGTTAATTGCTTTCCAAATATATTTATTATCGAAAGTAGAGAGAGAGAGGGGGAGAGAGAGAGAGAGAGAGAGAAGGGAATGCAACATTCGACGCTGTATACATTCCTTCATTTTCGACTATTATTACGCTGTCACATAATCATAACTATCAATAATTAATAACGAGTGCGACCCGGTTTGACACACTCGCGCCGATGCCTCTTAATAACGCAAATACATCGCGATATTCGCTAGCGTGGCAGGTTTTACCGTAAGAATTATCGATCATACCTGCCATAAAGCACGAGTATGCAGAAATCACGGGTCGGTACGGCGAAAAATATAGGGCGCTCGGATAAGTGACTATGTCATAACTATGAATCTTACCAGATAGCAGACGTTTCTGTAGAGCCACCTCTAACAAGAAATAAGTGAAATTGATTTCACCCAGATCCACACAATGACACATGGAAAATTTACAGCCGTGCTATATACTGTTGAATCAACTGAAAGATATCTAGCAATTAATAGACTCGGTACATTTATTGAATTTTTTTTCTTTCTCTATTGTATTTTTATTTTATACACACCTTTTCCCAAACATGTCGAAAATATAATCGTGTGTGATTCGTGTGCTTTGAACAACGCCGATAGAGTTTTCACCGCAATATTTCTGCGTGTGCAAATGACACTCGACAAAAGCCACCCAGCAACGCGTAACATCGCAGTCGATAATTGTTACATTTCGAACATTTTTGTTATTATTACAGCACGCCCAGCTTACCCTTCGCAATTTTCAATCGACGTAATTGCGTTAGTATTACAATCGCCAATTGCCGGATCAATAAATGGGATGAAAATTTATTGGTAAAGAAATGGGAAAAGAGAAAGGAATCATTAATTCTTCATTCAAATTATGGAACATTTCAGTAATTTACATAGCAGATATAAGCGGAAAATTATTGTACAATTCTGATTTTTTTATATTTTTGCTGAAAAATACATTCGAGATCTTCGCAGACTTCATCCTCATTATGTAAATTTTAAAGATTTGTTAATGAAACCTATGGAGATACATCAATATTTGTATAATGTGTAAGGAAACCGATTTGATCACTGATATCAAATATTGCGATAGCATTAACAGACAGCAATTCTTTTCAATCGAGGAATTAAAGGCTTTAGTTAGCTTTTTCTTTAGCCAACAGTTCCGGCGCATTCTTAATCTTTAACGCCAAGAGAGAAGACGATTTAATCTCGTGAGCGCGGAGTGGATTAATAAATGAGCTGAAAGCGTCCATCTGCGGCACCGACACGAAAGCATGAAAACCTGAAGAGAGAGAGAGAGAGGGGGGAGGGGGGAGAGAGAGACAGAGAAAGAGACAGAGAGAGAGAGAGAGACAGAGAGAGAGAGAGACAGACAGTCAGACATTCTGCGAGATATCCTTCTAACGCTCTAAACCCAGAGCTAAGAAAGCTCTCCAGCGTGAAAGTGTCGGCGCCGCGACGTCGTCCCGTATCCAGAAACGACGCCTAAAGTACTTGCAGAATCGCACTACGTGTCCGAACTTCCCGCCAGCCTCCAGCTCTTCAAGCCTCAGTTGTCCAACCCAGTAAGTTCCTCAAACTTGGTGGCGTAGCCTCGCCTATTATAACAACCAAGTTCCAGTCTGTCCGGGCCCATCCATCCACGCACACGAACGTGATGCCCTTTAATATATTCCTGTGTAATGTGTCACCGGCTACGTCCATGTACACGGTTGGTTTGTGTCTGTACGCGTGTTCCCGGCTCTACGTTCTTTAAACATGAGGTCTGTTCCTGTCATAAGACAAGGTGGCGCTATCGATCGGTGCGAACCGAAAAGCGATACAAAGAACAGCGATGCAAATGAACAGCTAACTCAGACGGAGACTCCTTTGAAGACTGATAATTGGACATTTCTGAATAAAAACGAGCTGCATTTCACCATTATTACTATTATTATTAACTTTGATAGGTTATTTCATAATGAAAAATTATTTCTCTCTTGAGATCGCTTCAATTTATTATTAAATTTATTATTTAGTAGCAAAAGAAAGAAATCTAATTGTGCATTTCTTTGTATAACTGAACTTATTAAGTTAATAATAGCGAAGTTTGAATTAATGGAAAATATACCGTTTATATTCTTCACTTGCGAAGGAAATCTAAAATTGTCGACGGTATCATGTTTTCAACATGAAGCGAAAACGAGCGTTACTTGCAAATCGGGCGTGCGGAAGTAAATGCGAACGCGCAAGATAAAATCTAATCGAATCTTTTACTACCGGAAATACAGATGAAACTCGGTTCATCGTCAATCTCTTGCGATATTCGTAATAAAAAATGATTTCTCTTGAGATTGCTTCAATTTCATTATTAAATTATTTAATCGAAAAAATGAGATCTACTTGTGCATTCTTTGCACAACTGATCCTATTTATTGTAGTTAAATAATAACAGAGTTTGAATTAATGAAAAATATACCAATTACCTATTCCTCGCTTACAAAGAAAATCTAAAAAAACATTGTCGACGATGTGCGTTCTCAACATGAAGCGGGAATGAACATTACTTGCAAATCGGGCATGCGGAAGTAAATGCGAATGTACAAGATAAAATCCAATCGAATCCCTTACCGCCGGAAATACGATAAGCGACTCGGTTCGTCGTCAATCTCTTGTGATCAACGGAACGGAATCTCTAGACCTTTCTGCCTGATTGACGGGGGCAGAATATCTTTGCGCCTGAATCGCAGCGCCTTAATCGAATTCTCGACAGTGCTCGGTGAACTTGTTTAGTATCGGGAACTATGCTGGAGACAATTGGCAGAATAAATACTGAAGTGCGAATAACATGCTTACGACGTGAATGCGCGCGCGAGATAAAATATGAAGAGGTAAGAAGATTTCAATTGCCAGCGTATTATTAAAAAAATTCCTTTATCCCCGTTCTGAATCGTGATTGAAATATTATTTCATTTTTTTTTATAAAAAAATATACATTTCTCTCTCGATGGAGAATTAGTTTCTACATGACTTGGCACTCGATATTGCAATGATTATACAAGATTCGTGGACACAAGTTACGCAATCGAAAATACCGATCAAAGACAGAAATTTTGACAGGGCTTAACGAGATCCTCTGAGCTTTTCGCGCGAAAGTTCTACGCTGTTAATTATTGCTGCTTCCATTGCCTCACACTCGAAATAAATAATAAAACCAAAATCGAAATAAATAAAAGAAATCTTATAATTCGTGAAATTTCATTATTACATGATTACGCGATAGCGTATTTGTAGCTTTATACTGGTGGCGCCAAGTATAAGTGGTACTCTTGAAAAATGCAAGCCATGCGCTATGCAATGACTTTGAGATAGTTTGAACTAGTTTGCAGTGACGTACAGTGTCGACAGTTTATAGTTAAATGAACGAACGTAAGCTACTTGAATAAAAACATATGCGATTGACCGTGTCGATAAATATCAAAAAAAAATCGAAACACTTTAAATAACACAGAATATACTATTGGAAAATCCATTAATTTAAATCCACTTGTAACTACCACATCTCGTTGAAAAATCTAGATACTTTTGCGATACTAACTTTTAATTTTATTTCAATTCGTACAGATATGTAACAAATATATGCTGTTAAAAATTTTAAAACAGTCTCTGGAAATGGAAATTCTAAAGTATAGAAGTAGAAAAAGAATTTTATATATACATATATATAAAATATATATATATATATATTATCTGCTTGCATTTAACATTTAGTTTTCTTTTTTTACTGCAAGAAGGAATTGTGATTGTATTTGTGTCCGAGAAAGATTAAAACACGAACGATATAATAAGGTCAGAGGTTTCCACTACGTTACTTATGTCATCCGAACACAAGCGTAACTGCCTAAAGATTTCATAAAAATAATTGGACGCTCGACGGAACGAGAGAAGACATACAAAGAAAGAAAGGCTCAACGAATTTAACCGACGTAAGTTCTTGATACGTTTCCGCAATATTCTGTATCAACAAAGTGATATCCTCCCATACCAATGGCCAACAAAGAATATTTCTCGATAGCTTCTTATTCTGCACGTAATCATTCACTATGGATTTGTGGAAATGTCTACCACATGAATATATCGCGATATCATAAATTTTACCACTCCGCATGGCAATATTCAATTTCATAATTTCAATATTATGCACTGTTATTTTATGATTTCGTAGTTACACATGAATTAATTTCCTCAAGCAAAATACGAATTAACTCTGACTAACGTTAAACCATAGAATCGTAAAAATAAATAAAACTAAATGTTAATATATAATATTATTTGCAATACTTTTATGATTCATATTTGAAGTAATGAGCTTATAATTGCGTGTGTTTTATTTTACAGCAGTTTCGATAAACATGGTTCTATGATTGTAAATATACAATTTAATCTATCTTCCTTTTTTTACACATGAAAGATGAAAAAAAAAGGAAGATTGAACCTTTGATTCTGGTTAGCCAGAATTAACGATTCTGTATGTAAAAAAAAAAGAAGAAAAAGGCGAATAGAAATCATCGATGCCGGAAAGCGATCGCATGCTTGTTTTTCATTGGTCCTGACAAAAATATATTTTGCCTCTCTGGTTCTCGTTGCGACATTTCCTATCATGAGTCAGAAAAATAAAATTGAAGCCTCCCAATGTATCGATATAAAGTTTGGTTCTGTCTGATATTTTCTACCGAACAGAGAACGGATGTGCGGCATAGAAACAGAGTAAAAGTAACTTCAATGCTTTTACAGAAACGAGCGAGCGATGAGCTCGTAAAAATGTAAAAACATAAAAGTACGTTTATCCTAAATATTATTTCAAGTACAATTATCAAAAGCATTTAAATTTCCAATCAATGACACATAACAAACGTTAATAGGACGCTCGGATAAATCCAGAATTTCGTGAGATCGCCGTTTTGCACCATCGAACAAATCGCAAGTTAAATATGTATTAACTGATCAATATATAAAATCGGGACAATTTGTTGGATTTAATATTTTACATTTCACATCGTGTGTACGCAAAATTCATGGAACAAATCAAGCTCGTTACGAGGCAAGTAAAAAGATAATGACGGAGAACAATTTATTAGGGATGCAACGCTAATAATAACACACACGATCGTAATTTTGTTTCGACCACAACAACTGGCGCAACAGAACGCAAGACAGTACGCAACGCTAACGTACCTGATTTCTCATCTGCGGTGGCACCGCTTCCAGCAACGTACGAGACAGCCTTCATTAGTCCGAGGAACAACAGCACTACATTCCACATGTTCTCTCGTTATTCCACGCAAATCCTCGTGATGGAAAAAGATTACGCACGACGTAACAATCACGTGGGGATACACACTCTCCTTCTCTTTGACCTGGCACAACAGATCTACGGCCAACTTGTCTACGAGCCGACAGTATTCGTTTTACGTTAAGTCATCGCTTCGACAGTCACCCTCCGGATCACCCGCGAACACTTACGCGATCATCAGCTCGACCATCGCCATCCTCTTCTCGTCCGAGTTGGAGTCATAAGAGACAATCTGATCAGCGGTTACCAACTTAGTAGCTGCACATTTCTCGAAATTAGCAAAACGAGACGACAAACTGATGGATGTTTTCTTTCGATCCACCCATCGGGAGAATCCCCTCTCATCTGATCCCTAGCTGCAGCAGGCGGATGCTGATATACCGGTAATAAAACGCTTTCGGTGTCCGCTGCTGTGCGCTTAGTTTTTAGTCTCTAATTAAACACTAATTAAAGCATCCAGAGAGCGCTGATTCTCCGACTCCGCACTGTTTTTTCCTCCCTCCTCTCTCTCTCTCTTTCTTTTTCTTTTTCTTGCTTCCGCTTTCACTTTTTGGTTGACCACTGCTCGTCCGTTATTAAAGCGCAATACGAGCGTGGTACTCTCCGAGACACTGGAAAATCTCTTGCACTTCCAGTCTATCCAGGCGCCGCCATTGCCGATAACCCGCAACGTTCACCATGGTACTTGCAGAAATCCTCAATGGTTATGTGAAATGTATAAATCAAAGGAACAGTTTACCACGTCGGTGTTAAAAGAATGGGGAGCTAAGGGAGATCTGGAGAACTCCATCAATTCACCAGAGGCGTTCGATCTTTCAAGCCCGAAGATCAATAGACACAAATGTAATTACGTAAATCGAACGAATAAATAAATCTTCAGATTTATTAAATTGTCCTTTGTATATATATATATATATTATATATATACATATATATATATATATATATATATATATA
>NW_017259246.1:287527-294083 GCF_001594045.1 Atta colombica
ACACACACATATATATATATATATATATTATAGATATTTATATAAAGATTTATTTTCACGTAAATTTGCGTTGCATGACACTGTCTCTTCACAATAATTAACTCCTTATGGATAGCTTTTATTCATCCGAATTATGAAATCGACACGATCTTACAGCTGATCATTGTGTCCAGCCATGAGAATTACAATTCGAACAATCTTCTCGCCGGATAAATGCTTATCATTTCAGTGATTTGTGAGAATTTATTACGATTTATTAAAAAATTATAATAACTCTGACGAGATTAAAGACATTCGAGATTCACTTCGACAATTCTGGTTGACCAAACTAGACACGAGTTTGTCGATGGTGAGCTATCGCAATATGTATAAAAACCGAAGGACTGCGGAGATGTTCAATCACGTTGGACCACCACAGATTTGGGGGTTTTCCTGGAATCAGTCCAAGTAACGACCTAGGGGACGCGCAAAGGCCTGCAATCACGTTGGGGCAGCAATAATTGCGAACCACCTGGAATCGATTCGAGGGAGGATTGAAGAAACCGATGGAATCCGATCACACAATCATCGATTTTTGTTTTCATCGGCCAGAGATCGTTCGAAACGAGGAACGCCGAGTCAGAAAATCTTGCGACAATATTCATTCATCTCATGTTAAATCGTTTTGTCGCTCGAATTCACACAGCTTGTACATTTCATGAAAAGATTACAAGCACATTAGAGAAATGAACATCGCGTGTCGATAGAAACGTAACTCTGCGTCCGTTGTAATGAACTCCGTTCTACACAGAAAAAAGAAAAGAAATGATGAATTATTGCCTTTTCCTCACTCTATTCCTATTTACATCCATCCCACGAAGTCTGACATGTGCGAGAGTCTCGCGTTAAATCCGACGAGGTCCCACGCGTGTCATCCGTGACATTCCTGAGAAAATTTTTGCGGCACGTCACGCACGTATAATTTTCGGAGCTGTCGTCAGTTATCCCTCACCCGGGTTATCGCCCGATTGTCTGCGAGTGACACGAAGAGACGTGCGACAGCCACCCCTCGCGACGCAACATAACACGCCACTGGGAACACGTGGTTCTCGACCGACGGCGGACGGCACACTGACGGAAAAGACGAGCAAACGGCGCCGCGACGGACGCGCAGCCTGCAAAGCCTCCCGAGGAGGTGGCGGTGGAGGTGGAGGTGGAGGTGGCGGAGGGCGGAGGAAGAGCGGAGGGCGCGACGAAAGGGGTTCTCGGACTCGTGCACCACCACCGCCACCACCGTGGAGAATACCAGGGTAGAAAGGGATGTCTGTTTCTAAGAGTGTGCGTAATGCACGTTGCCGAAATGACAGAGAGTAAAAAGGGATGAGCGTCAATACCTCCTCAATACCTTGTCATGCGGACCACCCTCTACCCCGCGAAATAAAACGATATGCATCTGCGAGCGCGAAGTGGCCGATAGCATCGTTAAACGTTTACCCGGGGACTCGCCAGAAGACTCTACCGAATATTTTATTCCGACGAGATGAAGAAGTAATAAGTTTAATACACTCGTTAACTCGTTTGTGTACAAGTCTGATTAATTAATTCATTTGTGATCGATACAACGTACATATTCTGTTGATAAACGCATCCATCAGGAGAAACAAAATGCGCGTTTATTCGCCCAAGTCTGAGATGCGCTTTCCGTACGTGGGGAAATAAATTTAATAGACAAATAATTACTATTAATGTGAATTTGTGCTCACTGATAATTGGGCGTGCTTATGTAACACAGTGAACGTGTATCCCTCCCGGGAATAGAGATACACCCGTTTAGTTTTAGTATCTAAGGGGAATATGTACTATTGAACATCGGTGAACGCGAAAGAGATATATGCAAATATAATGATTTGCCAACTACGCATACGCAAAAGCACACAATTAGAGATAAAAATAAATGGAACAAGAACGAAAGGGGAAGGAGGGGGAGGAGACACAAAGCACACCTGCTTATTTATTGTATAAAGCGGCGCGACGCAAAAATAAATGGTTTAAATTATAGTTGTAAAATAACGGCCAACGTAAATTAGGCGGGTCGCTGAAACTGTTACGATACCCATGTAATTAGCCGCGCCGTAATATTTGCATATTACTCGAAACTTCTGCACCCGTGGAATGCGACGTACATACATACGTTACTACTGTGTGATACAAAAGGTCAAAAGCACAAGCACCGATATGCGCGATATATTTTACGAAATACCAAACTATATAAATACACAGCTACAAATCACATAATTCTGATATTGAGTTTCGACTAATTATGCTCAGATGAATTAGATTTGTGAAAAGATTATTTGAAAATAAAAGGACTGATATTAAAACAATCTAGAAAAAAAAGCCACCTTCACTGAAAGAAAAATGTTTGATATTTATGATTATAATTGCACGATAAAATAATTATTAATTATCATAATAACATTCCATTTTATGTGATTACTATAAAAATTATACTATAAATTATAATTTCATATATTAATATAGTAAAATATTAAGATATAAATGATAAATAAAATAAATATTTTTGTTCAGTAAATACAATTAAAATTATAGTGATTGTAACTATTTTCTTAAATTCACTTACTAATTTAATAATAATTAAAATATATATTAAGAAAAACTAAAAATTTACAACCAGTGTATACATACAATAACTATAACACAACTGACTGACTATTAAAACAACTATAATCATCCCAAAAAATTACAGTTAAATTATGGTAATTGTAATCATTTTTTTCCTCTCAATGATATAACAAAATATCTTTAAAATTTACAATACTGTTTTAATTTTATAATATGCAATCTGCATTTATAAATTTTTATTTTCACAGTGATAAAATTAGATTCTATTCGATATTTCCTTTTCTTACTTTCTTTCAATATATCTCCAATTCAATTCTTATTTATCCAAAACATTGCTTACTTCAATAATTATTTTGTCGTTTCTTATTTTAAATAAATATTTCGAGCAACAGTTAATGCAGCATTTTCTTCACGTTTAAGGTTTTGATTCAGTTTGCGACATTTTCTTGCCGTAAATATTTGCGTTAAATTTACTGAAGGAATGAATAACATGTCAAACTGCATATGGCATGTTGCACCGCGGTAAACAGTACCTATACCCATATCATAATATTGTAATAATAAACTGATTGATAAACAAACAACAAGATTTCAAATATCTCGCAGGATTCTCATCCGCGATTCTCGACGATTTGTAATATTTAGTTTGTTCGCGTTGCTTGCAACTTTTTACACCCAGCATCTTCGTTTGCTCTCTCTTTAACGTTAGAATTATATATTTATTTCAAGTGCAAAAATTTTTAGAATTTCAAACAAAACGAACAGATATATTAATTTCGCGATCTCAAAGAAACTCGCATTCACGCCGACCAAGCACTCTCGAGTACACGCGGACGTTCGAATGATAATTTTAATCGATTCGCAAGACAGCCGGCAATTTTCGCGTTGAATGTTAAATCTAGGAGGAGCCCAGGTCATTCCGCTTGGCACGAAGGTAGTTCTTGATAGTCGGATTAAGGTTCTTGCGCGTACTCGCTCGTCCGTGCACGAGTGCTTGCTTTCGGTTCAGTGTCGAAGACGGTTTATAGTGGTTTAAGAGGACTAGAAGTCGGCGCAGCCGGGGGTTGAGCGACGTTGGATAGAACGGTGGAGGAACAGATCGAGATAGGGTGAGAGACCTCGAGGCGAAAGAGGCGGATGAGGAAGCAGATGCTCCCCAACCGGTGTCACGGATCATGGTCATCTTGAAAGCTCCTGAAAAGCAGGAATGCCCCACGCGTCCTCTGAAAGCTATCTCTCCAAGGAGGGAACGTTTCACTCCTCTCGAGTCTCACGTCGGGATCACGTGGGCTCGTTCTCTCGCACAGATATAGGTACGTGTACGTCGCGAATAGTGTGTAAATATGTAGAGGGATCCCTCCTGAGGGCGAAAAATGGCAGGTACTTTGCGGACGACAGTTTCATCCGGGGCTCGTTAATTCGTTTACTCGTGTCAACCTTCGTTTTCACGTTTTTCGTACATCCCTTCACCGATACTTTTTTTTTTATTTGCCTTTTATAGTTTGTCAATCTGAGCAATTAAGTAGAATAACAAGAAAAAAAAATCTATCTTAAGAAATAATTATCTTGCTGTTTGAGTAGATAGATAAGTTTTAATTTTGTTTGTGGCTTCTACACTGAGAGAAAAATATTTGGTATTTGTAACTATAATTATATATTATGTAATGATTATTACTGCTACAATAATAACAGTAACTATGTGTATAGTTATTATAATCATAAAATAGTTAAAATTACCATAGAAATGATTCAAGTGACTATAATTTTACAGTTATATTTTGGCACCATATTTTTATAGTTGTTCCAAAATATAATTGTAAAATAAAATATAATTATAGTCATTTTATGTTGCTAACTATATATATTTGTTGCTAGAACTATACACGTAGTGTATTACTATTATTATTATTGTATATGTAACAGTAATAATCATAATTATAATAATATATAATTATAGTTATATAAATATCAAATATTTTTCTCACAGTGTAAATTACATACAAAAAGAGAGTCTTCTGAAAGCTGTCTAAAATTATGTAAACCTCTTACAGAAATTTAATACTAAAACATAGTGATGATTTATTGAATATTAAAAACATTGTTCAATTAATCACTATTTTTTAGTATTAAATTGGCCAGTATTAAAGTGGATTTCTTTAAAGGGTTAATCTTAAGAGATTCATGTTACTATCCTAAAATGTGCATCAAAAGTTTGTAAAATAGCATGATAATGATCCTGCTTCGTTGCTCTCGCACACAATATGTATTTCCGTTATTTTCGCATAAATCACATTTAATTACTGTAAGGCATGAGATTTCGTGACATCGAGAGAGGCACGAAACACCACCGAGGTTATCGTCTCGTGTTCCCGTCGATCACATCGTGGAACACGGCAGACCACTCGATACAAGCCGACACGGGAACAAAATTTCGCGGAAAATAATATAATATGCCAATGTTACTCCGTTATGAAGCTAAAGATCGCGCGAGCTTGTAAAACACCGCAGCGATTGGAAAAATCCGGACGCAACACACATGGACACAATCGAACGACTCTGTCCACTGTGAAAATGAACATGGATTTTCATGAGCCCTCCGACAAATTTTTACGATCAATGGCGATTCGATTAATTTTTTGTAATACGGACTTAACTCTCGGAATATTTTTCTGTCTTAAAAAGTTCGAACGTCTTTGCGACACTTCTCAAATTTTCATTCAATCTTTACTTTAAAGAATAGAGGGTAGAAGCTTATTTCCACTGCCTTTTTGTAAAAAGATCGCCGCGGGAGAAGTGGTTTTTAAAGTTGGTTCTCTATTGCGTAACTCCGCAAGCTGTTAGACTTTACTGACATTTAATTTTAGCAGAGAGTTAGATATCATAATGCGGTATACATAAAGCATTGAAAAGTTTGTCGAATGAATGTGCTTTAGCTCTGAAATATATTGTACTATACAACAGTGACTTTAGCCACGAACAAAATACAATACGTGAATGTTAATGCAAATAAAATGTTACGAAACAAAAATTGAGACAACATATTGAACTAACTATTAACTACTGCAATTGAAACAACAATAAATATAAAGAGAAATATTTGTGTATATATGTGGTAGCATGTTTAACAATTCATTATTTAGTAAAATCCTTTGCAATTATGTAAAGCAATTTCAATAACTGAAATCGTTAGTGAGACTGGTTCATTAACGCATCTGTTCCTGATCCAATTAAGGAATTATTGAATATTATATGTTAAAGTATTTTACCAAAATCACATATACGCACAAAATAGATATGTTATATTATATAGCGTTTGACAATTGCATGAGGTTGCAGTATATAAATTAATTTTTGGTCATAAAATTAATTTATGCAACGTAAATTAGATATTGACAAACGTGCCGCTAGAATACTAATATACATTAATTAGTTTAAATCGAATAGTTCATTTACTATTTTATACAAAACGTTAAATAATTGATCATAAAACGCATTCGCATCTTTCAATTTCGAATATATACGCAATACGAAATGTATGTTTGTAATTAATTACACCACATAGCAAGTACATTGATTAATATTTAAAATGAATATTATGTAAACAGGAAATAATTCAGTCAATTTATATCAGTCTGTATTTACTTTCATACTTTAATAATTGATACGAAACACAGAAATACCAGATTCGACGTAACTTGATTATATGCAACATTTCTCATGTAAATATTAATTATTGATTTTTGATTTGTTGCAAAAAAGGAGTACGACAAGAGGAATAAAAAAATTGTCATTATTATATTGATTTGGTGACAGTGAAAGAGATATAAATACCACAGTCACCACATTTGCAAATTTCATGAAATAATGAATGAATAAAAGATCAATTCTCTCTCTCTCTCTCTCTCTCTCTCTCTCTCTCTCTCTCTCTCTCTCT
>NW_017259246.1:294165-295063 GCF_001594045.1 Atta colombica
TCTCTCTCTCTCTCTCTCTCTCTCTCTCTCTCTCTCTCTCTCTCTCCATTTAATTATAGTGTCTATCAAAACGCAATCAATTGCGGTAATCAATCAATTAATAATTACGTGAGTACCATAAATAAATTTACTTACCGACTGTCATGCTCGTGCAATCTCTTTTTTTTGTCGATCCAGAGTCAGTTACAGAAATTCTACCAATTGTCATTTTGCTGCATTCCAATTTCATCTACCTACATCACATAAAATGAAAAGAGAATATTAAGGATGTATCGCATCTTAAAGCATTACACAAAAAATAATAATAAAAAGTATTACCCAAAAAGTATAAAAATTTTATAAAAGTATAAATTGTTCTATTACGTCTGAATATCTATATAAAATTTGATCATATTCATCATTTAAAAGTGTTTTAAATTTTGTTTGCATTAATTTGTATGTAAAATCACTTTTTTTTATATTTGCAAATTTGATAAGGATATAGCATTATGAATTAAATTAAATATTAAACATTTTATAAATACTAATAAATATTTGTGTAAAAGTTTATTTATATATCCATGTTTAAAAATTATTCATCTAAAACAACAGTAAAATATGGTCATTTAGCATGTGAACCATTAGACACTAAGTTATTTGCTTGGTTTTTGCAGGATATATTAATTTTAGGATGTATTTGCGACTAAAATTTTTTTGACTAATGTTTCGAATAATACTTTTAACCGATATATTATACAACCAAGATATTCTTAATGTATTTTTACATTTAAAAATGTATATTTTGCACTATTTTAATTTGTGCCAGAATTCAGGTTAGAATTCTATTTATAATTTTATATACCGTATAGTATGAAAACATTTGAAAAATCAGAATGCATATATATATATATATATATAC
>NW_017259246.1:295163-304282 GCF_001594045.1 Atta colombica
GATAAACACGTGGAAAATTATGAACTTGAAATTACAAAATATGAATTCAATGAAAGTTATATGTGAAAAATTACAAAACAAACTTAATAAAACAACAACAATGGATTCTAAGAGCTATGTTATAAGTTAAAATAAAATATAAATTTTAACTTTTATAAAAATTTTAAAAACAATTCCATTTTAAACTGATGTAAATTATAGATGCGGCCAACACTTCGTTCACGAGATAAACAACTTCTACTACTTCATTGAGCAAGATAGAGAAATAAAAAAAATAGATATTAAAACGGCTAGAACTCTAGCATTTCTATTTTATTTTGTTTTCTTTTCCATTAAATGCTTTGATGAAACATTTTACTATTTTGCTTGCTAAATGTTGGACATGACCATAATTTGTATCAGCTTTTAAAGGACCGAGTTCTATTTATTATTTTTTAAATGTAATAATAAATTAATAATTTATCATTTATAATTTTTAGAATTCTGTATATTATGTCTTATTAAATTTATTTTACAATTTTTAATATTATGTAATTGCCTGTTATTTAAGTTTGTTGTAAAAACCTTTCTTAAAATGAGCTTAATAAAAGAATAATGCAAAAAAAAAGAATAATGCGATATAATTTACCTGAGATTATGAGTAAAGAAGCATATAATTGGTCGCGAATTCAACAACAGAAGGCATGGTAACGAATACACCGACACAAATTGCCGAAATAAAATGTCAAATGTCACCAGCAACGATCGGTTGGTTGCTCGACCACTTTTCGCGGGCAATTAAAAAGAGACATGATTGAAAGAGACGAAATTCAACGCAAATCGGTAACACGTTCGTACGTATAGTAAACCATGAAATGTACGCGTGTCGTAAACCCAAACGAGCTGAACGTTATCGTTATATTTACGTCGTTCTAATGACGATCTGCGGAATTCCGATGGACGAGGCGACGTTTGAATCCGGCTCGTTACGTGGAATTGACGATCACACGGGTTATGTTCGCAATTAACCGCACGTAATAATTGACGTATCTCGACGTCAATGATCGCCCAACACTCGTCGATCGACGGCTATCAATCGAATTCTGTTCGCCCGTATGTGCAAATTCATTTTCAAAGACTATACAAACCGATGCAACGTGAAAAGACTGTCGCGACCGTAAAATTGGCGCGGAACGACGCGAGACAAGATGGCGAATGAAGGGGGAGAGGAGTAGAGACCGAGGACGACAGATGGCGCCACGCGATTAGAAAAATAAAATTTCACACGCGTATTTATCGAAATCAGGGACAATAGTCGGATCTTATGTTTAAGATCCGTCTTAAGTACAATTTTAAGATGTCATGAACTAATCAGAGCTGTAGTTAATATTTCAATTAGTATTTCAAGACATTAAATAAGAACCGATTATTAAAATTCCGATTACTAAATATTCAGACAATTATATGATACAAATTTATAAATAGACTTATGAAAATAAATTTAATTAAATAAAAGAAAGAGAAATTCTATATTTGATCAAAGTAGATCTTAATGCTTAAATGTTTGTGTAAATTTATGTACATATTTGATTCTATAAATCGCTCGCCGAAATCTTTTTCGATCTTAAAACGCAATCAAGAGTATAGAACCAGAGTAATATAATATCACTTATTAAATTGATAAGCAATTTAATAATTTTTGACGTTAATAAGCATCTTTGAAAAAATATTAATAATCAGATATTAATAAAAATCTTAAATTTGCGAATAATTTATTACGAAAAATATTGATGTTCAAAATTATAGAAAGAGGCAAGGGAGTTTATTATGATTCTTGAATTGAGGTGAAAATTACGAAAAACGATTAAATTTATTAAAATATTTATAACTTCATTGGTTAACATCTTAATGAATTTGTTCATTTTTGTAATTTTCACTTCATTTAAAGAACCGTAATAAGTCTCCAGATTAAAGGAAGAAGACAACAATTCACTGGTTATTTCGAAACGCCTTTCGTGGAAAAAGTAACTGTAGGCGCGATGTAAACAAAATACGAGCCGAAGCTCGAGCGGCGTTTTCCAAGAAACAAAAAAAAACTTCCCCTTTCGAACAAGCGACTCACTGACCATTAGGATACAAAATCAAACGCAGTATGCCGCATTTCGAGAAACAAAATGGTGTAAAAACAATGAGGTCGTAAATCAATCTCTGTCTTCACGATAGAATTTATAACTTACTGGAAATTTAGAAACAATATAAAGGCTCGCTCGCGCCTTTTGAAGAAAAAAGATTAGTTGTGATGTAAAATGCATGGACTAACGCACGAGTAAGATTTGAGCATCGCTTTCAAGATTTTCGTTTTGATAAGGCTGAAACAAAAAGCCAATTATTTTCGGACAAGCAACGAATGATCAAAAAATCAAACAAGATATGCCGAATGTGACGTGTTTCGAGGGATAAATAGAAAAAAAAAACGCATGATCGCAGATCATAAATTCATCACTGTCTCCATGACAGGAGGTTTGTTCTTTTTATCTGAATTTTTTGCACAGTTCACTCTCTCTTTTCTCTTTTTCTCTCCAACGTGAAGAGAAAAAGAGGAAAAATGAACCGCGCAAGAAGTTCAGCTGAAAAGAACAGGTCTAGGATTGAAATACCGATTTAAGAGATGATATGAGACAATCCAGATAACATAAAGGAACTCAAGGAGAACAAGAAAATAATATCAAATGACGTCATATCGATAAATTTATCATTTATTGTCATTTTTTTTAGTCATGATAAAAATTTCGATCTCAGAATGACTACATAAAGTTAGATCATCTAAGATCGAGATTATCATGACTAAAAAAATGACATAAATTCATCGATGTCAAAACGGAGTCTTGTATAATTGAAAAAATATGAACTAATCAAAGTTTTTCATTTTTTTTCTTTTCATGAAATAAAAGATTAATTAGATGAGTTTCTCATGCTTTGTGCATAATGTGTTATGCAAAGGTCTCTATGTTCCAGTCTAAAGTCCAAAATCGAAACAAGACTTTAAGTCATCTTATGATTTGATTTTGGAGTTTGGACTTTAGATCGGATTTTGTCTGGGGAATAGATCGCCGATTATTCATACAAGTTCTGAGAAAAATAAATTAGCTGCGACAAAACAAAACAGAAGATTCGAGTCAGTTCATTAACTTTTTCAATCTAATTTTAATAGAAGCATGTTAAAAATATGTTTTTAATTTAATTTAAAAGCACCTTAATAAGTAATTTACACTAGAAACAATTAACTTTTTTCGAAATTTTTTTTTAAATTTGACTATTTTTTCCCATTATTATATGTACACTTAATCTTAAAAGAGATAATATTTGATTGAGAGATAATATTTGATTTTGATGATTTTCCCCCCTAAAATATGCAGCAATAAAGCACAAATAAAATAATATGTGTCTCTTATTTTCGTCATATCAGTTTCATCAAACTCAGAGTGGGACATTTGGTTTCTTTCTCTTGTCGATAAAACTAAATTAGTTTCAACGAATATTATCTTCAAATTTGATGTACATTGCAGCGTATCTTTATTTTTTGCGTAGGATCTAAAAAAGTTAAGTAATAAAATCAGAAAGATATATCTAATCAGATTCTATGATTGATTCAAATCTATTGAGATTTTTGTTGAATTTGCAAATCTAATGTATTGTGTTTATGGGAAATATTTAATGAAATTCTTGGAAGATGCAACAAAATCAAACTTTTAATCAGAATATCAAGCAAATTAATAAAAAAGACATATTCGAAATAATAAAATTATTATTTTACCATTTTATGCTTACCATTTTCATTCTACTGGAGATTGACCACTTTGCAATCAAAAATTCAAACTATCCTGCCGAAAATCGATAAAAACTGAAATCTTCTCATAATGCTCTCTCTAAAAAAAGAAAAAAATTATCAGATTTGACCTTTCTGTCAAAAACATTTTTCTAAAAACTGGAAGAAAATTGATGTGCGCATTTAAAAAAAGATCATCAAAAACGTTTTTGTGAGCGTTTTCCGCGTGCCCGATAGCTATAGTCAAAAGCCAAAGTCTCTATGAAAACATTGTAAATACTGGAGAAATAACAACCGTAATCATGCACATCATACACACAAAAGATATTATGCGCTTCAGATTTAGCAAATTATCTTCTTTCAATTTATATATATATTTTGTTTTTAGATTTTGATATTTTCTACGATTAATATGTGTTAATTATAAGCTCAAGTTATCATAGATATTTTTATCAAACTGGCTAAAGCAAAAATCATGAAAAATCATAAGACAATACGTAAGCAACAAAAAACTAAATTTATGTTTATGTTTTATTCACAATGCTGCAGTGGTTATGTCAACTTAATAGACATGCATATTAGATATAAAACAGACTACGATTGAAGTTCACGAGTTTTACATATATTCTTGATTTTAAAAAAATTAGAAATCTTGTTAACACGATTTGAAAAATCTTGAGATTAATTAGATACGAATAGAAAACTAGTTTATCAAAAATCTGAAACATTATATAACATACATATACTTTGCAAACAGAAATAATCGCGCTACACGTTGAAATATCGTCATATATTAATACAAGATTAATTATTTATTAATATGTAATATTGTTTAATATAGGTCATTTAATTGTCGCCAATCAATTTAATATTTTACTCGGTGTATGCGAAGTGCAATTATACACGTGCGATATATAATTAACGCTTCGACGATACAAATCTATCGTCACTCTATCAGCGATTGAGCAATGAAAACATTTCGAGATACATAATTATGTCAAACATCGCTTTGTTGATGAATTTTTTGTGAAACTATTTAATTTTCTTCTAATATATGTCAATACATATTTTACGACAAAATGAGTTTTCCAATTGAGCGATATTTTATATAAAGATTTCATAAATAAGATCTCATCCCGGGAAAAAATATTTTATATATAATTATATAAAATTATATATAATTATTATAATATTTTTTTCTGGGATAAATAAAGACATAATAAGATGATACGCAACATAATATTGTGATCAAGAAATGAATAAATTTTAATAATTTTTTGAACGTAATGATGACTTATCGACAGGAATCTCAAATCGTTAATGAACGGTTATGTCTGTGAATGCACTTGCAGCATCTTAAGAATATCTCGAGGAGATATATATTTCGTGTACTTTATTCAGCACTTGACGCAGATAATTTTCTTGGAACGAGAATAAAGATTACACAGAAATCTATAATTTTACTGAAATATTTATAAATTTAGCTAGAGATCTGAAAAAATAGTTATGTTGGACTATTAAAATAATTATGTAGAATGTTCAAACTAATTGTTTGAATATTTTTATATTGTCATTCTTCTGTAGTTTCCTACATAATTATTTTGATCATTCAGCAAAATTATTTCAAGACCGACACAACAGATGTGTCCAAAATACATTATGGAGATATCTTAAAGATATATTTATCTTTAAAGAAATATATGTAATAGCTTTAAGATATTTCTCTGATTTCGGACATTTCTGCTGTATGTCTAATTAAATTTTTTAATACTTTGCCAAAATCGTTCCAGAAGGAATGTACAAATAATCGCAAGAATATAAAATTGATAAGTATATCCAACAATTGCTTTTAAAATGATTCCCTACGAAACGATTGAATTATATATATTATTTATTGTTCGAATTAGAAAACTGCTCCTTTTTACACTCATTTTATTAATTTTTACTGAATCATAATAATCATAATAAAAAAAGTTGAAAGTAAAATGTGAAATGGCTGAAAGAGAAATGGCTAAATGCCAATTGGCTCGCATTGCCTATAAAATCATGGCTTTTTCATATATCTATCATTTTTAAATTACATCCATTTTTTTACATAAAATTCAAAATAAATTCGACTAATCGTTAATCATTGTATCGTTAATCATTGTATTTTATTATATCCATCAATAATTACAAATTATATACACATAATTATATACACGGAATGAAAGATTTTGTTAAAGTATTTAAAAATTTAGATACAGATCTGAAAATTATTCTATTAGGCTCAAAGTAATTATGTAGAATGCTCAAGTTGCTTGCTATAGCATAACTTTTTATAGCATTGCTTATCATACTTTTCTATATAATTATTTTGATGGTTCAATAAAATTATTTTCAGATCTATCAAAATTTATAGATCCTTTAGCAAAATTTTTCTTTCCATATATGACGTCAATTTCAAACTTTCGCTTATGTTATTATTTCTTAATATCGGCGTTGTTTAAATTAAAGCAACCGCGTAGTACATAATCATTAACAATATGCCGAAATGTGATAAACAAATTAATTTCGCGAATAATCCAACATCATAATTAAAGAAATTCACTTTATACGTATCTGTAATTATTGCCCGACATTCTCAAATGCGACAGTCTAGCATTGGCACGAAGCTGCGAATTATCGAACGTTAAACGTATGTTATAATTTATCGTTGTCGAGAATATGTAAAAAGCATTATTATTGTTACAAGCAATAAACTATAAGAACAACGTGACTGCATTAATAGATAGATAATTTATTCTTGATATATCTTTATCTTTTTATTATATTACTAAAGAAAAAGTATAAAATCTTCATTTTCCTCCTTCATAAAAATGAGAAAAGGTATATAAATCTGCATGTTCATTTAAAAAGTATATGCAATTCCAATCGCGTATTATTTCCTTTTGAAGCTTGCTCATTAATTTCTTTGCAGTATCTCATAAATCTCATTTATTCTTGTAAACTTGGCTGCTTTACAGAGAAGGCGCGTCGAATTTTTTCTTTGTCATTTCAGTGGAATTTTCACAAAGGCTGTATATACACATATTCCAGGGAATCACTCTCTGTCGAGTTATATGCTTCATTTGCAAGTTGCCTTTTTTTTTCATTTTTCGACATTTTTTAATATTCATATGTGTAAATTTTCTCGCCTCGACTGCTACCTATGGGGCTTGATTATACGCCTGTGAATACTTTTCGATCGACCAACGGTAAAATCGTAATAATGGGCATACATCAACTCAAATTTAATCGTACGATATATGAATTGAATGCACATATTGTACGTTATACATAATATACATCATGCATTATACAAATTTAGTGCGCATATGATACACTATACTAATAACTACAAGAATCGTAAAATAATTACTTAATAGACGCATTGTAAAAAATGTTGCGAAAGATATAAGATATGGCTACATGTTTCAAATTTGAATTAAAGATAATTATAGCTTAACAAAAGATATAATGATTTGTTTTTTAACATATTATTAAGCAAATAAATTATATAATATATAAACTGCCTAATAAAGAAAATAAATTATAAACTGCGATTCAAAAATATTTATTTTTAATGAGATCGTAAAAAAAAAAACCATTGCAGTTTAATGTAGAACGATAGTAAATAGAATAGATTTGGAAGAAGACATGAAATACGTATACAAAAAACTTCGAACGATTACAAGCATATAAAAGTGAATTGTCAAAATCAAATAACTGTAATACTCGTGCTTATGTGAAGCATGCTCGTTATTGCGATATTATCGATGATCGGCCAAATCAAAGTTCTTTAATTATTCTTAATTAAAATATCCATTATTTGTATATTGGTCATTTATCATAAAAGTACAATATTTACAATATTATAATATTTATAATTATAATACTTATTATTATTTAATTATTAGTGAAAATTACTCATTACTTGTATAGTCTACATGATCAGTCGCTCGTTCATAAAAGACTTTGAATATTTAACAATTGTCAATTATAAAGGTATTTAAAAATTTAATGCTAAAAATTAGTTTAATAAATTTTCTCATTGATAATTTGTCTATAAAAGTGCGTCAATTTAGGCAATTTTTTCTCTAGTAATTTTATCTCTAACAAAAATATTATTAAAATTTAATATGAGAAAATAGATAAAATAAGTGAATATATATTTTGATTAAAAATAAATAAAATTCTATTTAATAAAATAGAAAATTATTTTATTAAAAAAATGTATTTATACATTACACAATATTCTGTATCGAAAGGATTATTTGCATACAATGCTACATAATATCAGCCAATTAAATTACATAAGCTCAGAGTTACATTGACTATGCGTATTTTTAATTGTAATATGTCGAAATCAACAAAATGAAGTATTTTATTTCGTAATTTTCGCTGGTACTTCGAAGCACATAATTCTGTCATTTCCTTCTTTCAATGCATAATGTACGGTTACTGAAATCTGTAAACAAAGTTATAACAAACATTTATGGCAACAGGTTGAAATCAAGTTACGAAAGAAACAAATTGCGCATAATTAAAAGAGAAAAATGTATTATCATTGTTAAATTATTCTTAAACCAATATCAGATTAGAGATTGAGATTGGATTGGAATTTGACCAATTGTAATAAAATTACTTAACTCAATGTTGGTTTTTTTTCTAATTGATTAAATTCCAATTTAATCTCAAATTAACGTTATATTATATATGTTTATTATACATATATATTTAATTATTAATAAATATGAGTCGCAATTATGAGTCTTTTTTAAATTTTAAAATTTGCAAACTTACCCTGGGATATATTGATAAAATAGGGAAACTGTTTTTGTATATATATTGTTCGCCTTTCTTTAAGGGACAACCGATTTTGTTACCATCAGTGTTGTAAATATTATCACAGGCATTTGTTCCATCAACTCCTATGAACGGTATGGGTAAGATGTTAATAATTCCCTGCACGTTATTAGTTAAACTTTGAATATCTCTATTAGGCACGAGTTTCATTTCTATATTGACAGTTGATCCCTGTTTTAATAGACATTCAGGTTTGTCACAGTTGGATATTTTGATTTGTTCGGTATCTTCGAATTGGAGATCTAAAATCATAAATTGTAAATCATAATTTGAATAGTGTGGGTATAATTTGTGTCTGTTGTGTCTTCACACAGCTCGATTAATTTGATTACGTAAATCATAAACACATTAATCAAATCACGATTATTTTATTTATAAAAAGCAATTTAATTTGACATTAAAATAATATTTTGCATGTTCGAAAAAT
>NW_017259246.1:304382-320999 GCF_001594045.1 Atta colombica
GTGGTTTTCATGAGTTGATTGCCTTGAAATATTTGATCTTCAGCGAGATTCCCATTACTGAGAATGTAAAGTAAGAGAAAGTATAAATAGAAAATATGAAAAAACGAACGTTTATCGTATAGTTATTGTACGATGCCTATTTGCGCTAATAAATAATAACCGATTAATTATTAAAAATTGTTTTTAATTTATCAGACATTGATAGTAATAGTAATTTTTTATTTGAATGCTAAATCAATATCATCTCATAAAAAGCAGAAAATTACGTCACTCAATAAATCGACATTAATAATAAGTTTTCTTCAATGTCATAAGAAAAAAAATATAAGTTTATTCAGATTGAAAATGATAACACGTTTGCTTTTCATGATTATGATTGATCCGTAATGATCTTGAAGGTTATTGCTGAAATAACTAGACAACCAGTCAGAAAGAAATTCTAGACAATAAGATAATTGTAAATTGTACTTATGCAAACATGACTGTGTGATTTTAATTTTTTCTTATGCATTCTTAAAAATAATCCTTTTGTGAATGTATTTTTTAAATCATATACATTTATTTACTTTATTACTTTTATTACAATAGTTCATTTAAGTAAATCGAACAAAAAGAAATATTTCAATTAAAAACACAATTCGATAAAAATATATTTTACTAGTGTAAATGTACAGTGAAAAAGCGCGAAATAAACGTGTTATCAGTATGCATAATTGTCACATTTAGTGTCAATATCACAATATCTTTATTCTAGCTTTTTCTGAAAAAAACTACAGTTTTAACTGTTTTTAACTACAATTTTAACGATCGATCTACCTAGTGTATTTTTTCGTGTTGATTTTGTTTATTTTACTTCAAACATACAAAGAAGAGACTTTGTTTACATACTTAAATGATATTTATTTTTTATTTTAATCGGCGCAAAATTAGCAAATTTGAAATTCTAACGGTGAAACGAGTCGATTGATAAATTAACATATAAGTTAGTATTTTGCTCATCATTTTCACCATGTATCAATTATATTTCTTGTAAGCAATTATATAAGTATTAATAAAACTAATTCGTTGTCTCATTCACATATCTCTAATAATTAGGAGTCATTAAAGGCATTATTATTTGATGATAAAAATTATGAGAACACTAATTATAATTTCTGTCACGAGCATGAGAAGCAATCTTCGATATACCATAGGTAATTATTCAGTTTCGCTTGTGTAATAATTTTAAAAATAATCTGTCAGACTGTTGAAGGACAGTTCTCCTTTAGCAATTTGCCATATGATTATGGATAATATATTTCTGTTGACAAATATTTATACAATTCTTGAAAAAAAATAACAAGATAAAATGAATATGTTCAAAATATTATATAGTATACAATATACCACAAAAAGAATTTTAAATATCGAAAATATATCGCAAATCCCTCATTTATATCAAAATATTCTAAAGTGTTTGAAGTATAAAATTTTGCCAATATATTTTATGGAAAAATTATGCAAGTATATATAAAATTTATTTCATCACAAGTTATTTATTGACGTTAAGCATTGGAAAAACATTTCAACATTTAAATAAATAAAGGTGTTGTAATAAATATTTTTATTACTCAGATATGAATCAGTAGCGAAATCTAAAAATACATTTAAATATCAAATAATAACAAGATATATAAATTAGCTTGGAATGTATATACAGTATGTATATGATATGTTAACAAGATATATTATCTTTAGATATATTTCGGTTTGGCTTGACAACGAATTATGACCATTCTTTTATTTTTAGAGAATAGAAATAAACCATATTTAATTTTGGTGCCATATTTAATTTTGATGGAGTTTTAAAATAAAGAATTATTTGTTCTTCTTGAAAACTTGGAATAAAAATGTTCACATACTTATAGAGTTGTATAACATTTTTAAGAATGCGAATAGAAAAATAAATCGATAAACTTTTTGACCAAATGTTTTATAATATTCTGTACAATAAAATTTTAACGCAATATAACATCGAGAAAGTTTCATAAAGATACTTAATAATATCAGCAAAAATCCTCTCACGTAAAGAAAAATAGTTTTAATTTTAAAATAAGTATTTTAGATCTGTAACTTTTTCAGTGACATCAAAAGACAGTCATAGTTCTCAGTCTCAGTACATTAAAAGCAAGTTTGATAATTATTTCTGTAAACATTTTATATAACGCTTTATCTGAAAATTCTCTCTTGCGCATGTTTTAATGATAATATTTTTATTGATCATTTAGTCATAATACAGCAAATTTTTGTTTATCAACTTGTCTGTATATTTACGTAACGGTGCTACGTAAATAAATAAGTCAACTTACAAAATTATAGGTAAAGCAATGAATTGTTATGTTCGTGAGAAACGATTCGTATTTTAAATGTAATTTATTAAAAAGCTGTTTTTTAATAGATTAATGTATCTTTATAGGTTAATGTATTTTTTTATAATATTTATATATTTTTATTCAATAATAAACTTACCAGAATCACATTGATTAACTAACGTGGCACTGGCAAGCACAATGAGCGCCGCGAAAACGAGAATCGTTTTCCTCAGCATCTTGTACGGTGAAAGTGTGTTTCTACTTTTCCGTTCAAGAAACCTTGTCAGAGTGCTGTGGGTCTGATCAGACCCAACTCCGGCTCTCGACTGATGACTGTAACTCGAACGCGGTCACAGATGCCTATACTGTCTATATGTTGCGCTGTATATGAAACTCCTGCTATGTATAGATTCATACGGCGCACGACATCCAACGTATGATGTTCGATATCCAATAGAATTTGTTTCTTGAAGACAAAAATGTTGCTCACTAGAATCGAATTATCTTATTGAATATCATATCGTCGAATGTTGCGTGAGTCCATTAAGTATCGTCATTAAGGAAGGAGAAAATAAATTATTAAATTTTAATATAATATATCAAAATTTGAAAATAATCGATCGGACTTTAACGTAAAAGAAAAATTCTAACTATAAGATTGTTAATATAATGTATTTCCACGTATATCATTTTTTTACTATTTGTATTTATGTGACAATAAAAGATTTGTTCAAATCTATTAATTAACATTAAAGAATTACTCTTCTATGTACATATAATATTTGTAGATAATAATTTTAGTTCACTCAATGTGATGTTTAATAAAGATTTATTCTGTGATGGAGATAATTATTAACTTGTAACGAGAACAACTACCACTTATAAACATAATTTTTAGTGCATTTGATACGAATAAATTATAAAAATTTATATAAAAATTTGATAAATTAATTATACCTGTTATTAACTATTTATAAACAGTTGAAAAACATTTTAACTTAAATCCGTCTGAAAAACAGTGTTGTGCAAAAGTCTGTTTTGTAAAATGTAAAATCATGTTTTATAGTCTTTGAAGCGAGGATGGTGTTAATTAAAATTACATTATATAACGAGAATATATTAGGTGTGGAAAAAAGTTCGTGGCGTTTTTTTAATGCCATCTAACGGGAAAAACGCCACGAACTTTTTCCCACACCTAATATAAAAAAGTTAAAATCAGAATACACGTCGTGTTGCAATTATTTGAGGGAGATTACTACATATATCGATGATAAAAACAGTGGTACATCATGTTTTGTCATTAAAAATATGGAATAATTTATAAAAAAAAAATTTATAAAAAAAATAAAAAATCTAGCATATCGCTAGATTTAATAGCAAAAACATCCGATGCTACAGAATTTTTTCAAGTGTATGATATAACTAAGTTACAAGAAAAACGTCGATGGCTGATTAAACAGGAAAATTTTTCTGTTTTACACGTGCATACATACACACACACACACACACACACACACACACACACACACACACACACACACACATATATATACACATAATTTATCTTCGTCTTCTTATTCTTGTTTTATCTGTGTGTATGTAAATCTTTGGCATAAAATTAAATTGCACTAAAAATAATGCGCGTGTATGATGTATATTTATGTACATTATTTTTAAAAAATTTTAATTATTATTTACAACGTGTTTTTAAGAAATCAAAGCAGCAATTTCACATATCGTAAATATTTTTAGATATTATTACTCTATGTGTACTCTAAATTTTAAATTATTATTTAATTAGAATTAATTGTCGGTTTTTGTGATTGAATGCGTGCGATAAATACTCAACAATCATAAATATGCACGCGAACATTCCACATTTTAATCGTAATTCGCAGTGACCGCTCTTCATAATATTTGATATCTCCTCCTTTTTTCTGATTTCGTTTACCTCAGTATAACGAAACGGAAATGAAATGGACCACCATGGTCACAAGAACAAAGCATCGGAAATTAAGAATCTTTGTCCACCATTTCGTCCCTTTCCTTCTCCCTCTTTCTCTCTCTTTCTCTGCGGCTGGATGAGTCTCCTTATTTTCAATGGTAAACGAAGATTTCGATTAACTTCCGTAAACCGTATACTCTTGAAATTACTGTCACGTTAGTATCATATCGACAATGTATCTCGAAATCACACAGGCACAGCTGAAACGGGAGAATCCGACATCTGACATAAAATCACGAGCTCGCTCGCTACTCTTTGTTTGATAATTACAACGAACAATAATAATGGCCGCTTTTCTTTCTGTTTTTCTAGAGTGTATGTACAATACATATATGACATTAAGATGATATAAAGATGATGATATAAAGATAATAATATAAAGATAATAATTACAATCGGAATTTTCAGATTAAGATTCTATCGAAGTGCTCAATTTATGCTTGTGATTTTAAAGACACATGAACTTTATAATATATTTATTTATAATGAATCTGAATTTATAATGTTTCTATTCTTGAAAAATTTAGCCCAACAAAAAATAATAATATTAAATATTCAATCTGGTCTCAAGGTTGCGGTTTGGTGACTAATGAAAAGTTTTTAAAACAGTAAAACGGCTCTCTTATATGTCAGACAAACCAATAAAATGATCCGTAATGTTATTTTGTATAGAACATATATATTATACTTTCTGCGAAATGGAAGTATAATATGGAAATAATATGGAAGCGTTCGATGTGCGGTGTTACTGCGAATTATATTGTCAAGCTGATAGATTGATCAGAGTGAGTCAGGACAGTTATGAAACTTCTCTAAAATTATTCCTGTGTGACGAAAACCATTTTTGTCTCTTTTATATTGATCAAAAGTCTATTAAATATGTAGTTTTTATTTTCTATTAATCTTTAACTGTGATTTGTTTTATTTCGAAAGTAGATTGTACCAGAAGGTTGAATAGTTTAAAACAGATGATTTAGTTCAAAGGATTCCATATGTAGAACAAATCATTTTGATTGTAAAAAGATAATTGCAATAATTGTTTGAAATAATTATTTCGCGGCAAATAAAAAACTTGGCTTGTTTAAATTAGCTTCGATGATGTAAATACGGAAGAAATACATTCCAGCATTAATACGGAACATATATAACGAAGGTCATGTACTAACGGAAGAAATTGCGAATTTTAAATTCCAGACGTACAGCGAGTGCATTGATTGAAGTAGAAATCCAAAGAGAATACTAATTATTATAGCGGTAGTAACCTTGAAGAAAGAGTTCCTGTTGATTCTTTTGATTTGAATTGTAGATTGCCACACAAATTGTTTTAGAAATTAATTTTATTTGAGAACTCTAAATACCGGAAATTATAAATAATTTTTTATTTTTCTTTGATAAAAATTACATTTAAAATTAATATTAAATTGAATGTTCAATTAAACTTATTCAGATTATAATCAGATGTTCATTCAAAAATGTTGAAATTGTTTACTCTGATAAATGAAAATGTATCTCATTCACATAATTTTATTTGTTTATTTTACTGAATTATTTATTGATTTTTAGAAAACCGTGAACTTTGTAAATATATTGTCAGAAAATGCATTCTGTTGCGTAATTAATGACTAAATATCAACTTGCTGGTTTGATAATTTGAAAATTAGTACTGAATTTTATATATAAACAAAGTTTTGTTTATTATATTACACAAAATTTGTTTCGATTGAAAAATAGTAATAATGTCCTGCGCTGTAAAATTTCAAGAATGACAAATATCATGCACATATACATCAGCATGATTATGGAAATGTAGATTATTGAAAAACCTGAAGAAGTATAATAATTTGATCATAATGTCAGTATTACACAACAACTTCCACTTGATTATTTTTTATGAATATAATTATGCCTAATTTTAATTATTATGTAATAACATGAAATGAATAACATGAAATTTATATAAATTATATTAAAATAAATTTACATTAATTATATACAACAACAACTTAATAACAAATAATTAAGTTCTTTTTACGTTATTCTTTTCAACAATATGTGGGAGTATATTGCATTCGTATAATGTATTATCTTAACTATCTTCAGTTTTTTAATGCGGTCTTAATTTCAGAAGAAAAATTCATTATTTATCTACATACATCATAATTGATTTTTTTTTATTTTAATAAAATATTTTATTATTATTTTATATTATATAGTTGCATGATTTTCACATTGCTTATGCAGCAAAATTGTCATGTCTACATTATCAAGAATAGAATCCTACGTTACCAATTATGGGTATGTTATCTTTCATTTAAATAAAAAAACATATAGTTTACATCTAAAAATAAATTTAATTTGTAAACACTAAACACAAACTAAAGACATTTTTATTTTCATACATTTGAATGTGTGAAACATTATGAAATATATACAGAGATGTGATAATTGATGAAATATAATAAAATAAATATTACTTATACGCAATTACAATTTTTAAGTATTTACAGCCAAGTAGGAATCATATTGATTTCAAATATATTTTGAATCGACACATATGCCAATGATTTTGATTTGAAATATATAAATTGTCTCTTAAATTTAAGAGTAAAAATTTTATCTATATAACAATTATCTAATCACATATAATTCGCTTGCGGATAATTCCATAATTTGTAAAATACTTTATTCTTGCATTCTTATATAAATAGGAAGTGATAAGACAAACATTCCACGTCATGTAGAGAGCATTTGTCAGGAACCGTATGCCTAAATTACAATCAAAAATTATTGCAGTTTAAGAAAAATTATGGTAGCGCAAAGAAAAAAATCGATGCTCCATCTTGGATTATAAAATTATCCGCGTGAATTCGATACAATAATTATTATAGTCCTGCTGTAGTTCCTTGTCGACGATAATCCGAGTTTGCTGTTATAAATCCATTTTCCTTCGATATACCCGTAATAGCGCTACCAATTCCGCTAAAAGTGGTGGAGTTGTGTCCGATTTTTTTCAAATAATCTAACGTGACTGGACAAAAATCTTTCTCATTCTGGATATTCATCGGCAGCAGCTGCAATTATTCAATAGTTTTCTTAAAGATCATTAATAAATATAATAATTCAACAGTGTATTCCATTTAATGGTTTATTTAGCGTTTGATAAATGAAGCTTATTCATTTGTCTTATTGTTAATATTATTTCTTATATAATAAAAGAAATAATTTTAAGAAATTTTTTCAAGGAAAAATATACCGAAGTATTTAAATAATTTGTGTAAATTATAATTGATTATACAAGAAAAATTTTTTAGTAAATGCGAATTAAAAAATTATCTAAATTTTTAATTTATCTTTTATCTTTAATTAATTAAATCATAATTTTAAAAATATATTTTAATAATAATTTTACTAAAATCATCCTTTATTAATAAATTTTCTTTTAAAATCTTTCTTATTTTTTGTTTTAAATGATTTTAATTATAAAATATCAAATTTAATAATTTCTTGGAATTTTATTAAATAATAATTTTAAAGATAGATTTAATCATAATCCCTTAAACTGTCATTACGAATTAAAATTCGAATTGAGATTGTAATACACTATACAATGAGAATTTGATTTTCAATTATAGAATTATTTTCTCAAATTCAAATGGTCATACTTACTTGATGATGAAGCCTGCGCGCATCAATCGCTTCCTTTATGTCGTAATCATACCAGAGATTCAAGAGCATCCCAATCGCCACGCCACTCGTGATTTTCGTGCCACCCGCTGCACCAATCACTAATCTCACATTGCCCTTGTGATCTACCTAAAAGAGATCGCGCGATTGAATCATATGAACTTGAATTAGCCGTCTAAGATTGATCTCGTACATCAGTTCCTTTGAGATTATTTTAACGCAAAAGTGTTTAAAGATCCAGATTTTTATACAACCATACCGAATTACATAACAAACATTGTGATAGACTTAAAAGAAGTCGCATAATTATATTAAATAAACTTGAACTTAGTTATCCAAAACTGGTACATCTCACTCAGTCCCTTTAAGATTATTTTGAAAAAGCATTTAAAAAGATTTTTACACAGATAGGTATATCGAATTGCATGAGAAATACCATTGTGGCGAGGTCTCACGCAGCGCAGAGAATCGCTTCGGACGATCGCGTGACGATTGCGAATTGCAATTACATCATTGAGCTGAGCGATTCTCGGAATCGATGGTTATCCAACGATAGTTAATTGCAAACTCGTTGTAGTCGTTTCATTAGACGCGTTTTCCAAGCGTTCACGAGACGCGCCCCAAACGCGCGACTGTTTTGTTACATGTTATTCATCGAGTTTCAAGCTCCCGAGCGAATTTGTCGACGGTCACGTTCGCGGTAAAATGGCTTACCACTATAGACGGGCACATCGAACTCAACGGTCGTTTACCAGGCCGAATAAAATTCGCCGGTGACGGCGGTAGCCCGAAGCCATTGGTGATGTTAGGTGAGCTGAAGTCGTCCATCTCGTCGTTAAATATTATACCGGTGGACTCTGAGCGTATCATCGCGCCAAACCTGTTAAATAAAGATGCTTACAAAGAACACGAAAAATCCTACGCATTATACATCGCGGGATTTTTATCGGGGTCCGTGTTCGCCGAGCACGCGTTGAATCGTTCCATTTTTAAAAGATATATATAAACCGCGCTTTCAAGAACGAAGAACGTCGAACATATCTTCAGAAGCGAAGCGATTCAATTCGTTTTCTTTTTCTCGTTTTGATATACGAGCGTTGATATACGAGCAGAGTATCATAGTAAAAGTTATAATAAAGTTTTTGTTAGTCTGTGTGTGAAACGAACCGGTATCGTGAAAAGGAAAGTCTGATATTTTTATTCTAAAATATTATGTATGCACTGAGAAAAAAATACTTAAAAATTTATTTATAAAACATATATATAGTTTTTTTCATTGAAATAAATTCTTGTTTCAGTACGAGATAAAATTTTATTTCTGGCAAATAAACTACTTACTTTATTTTTGTTAAGGAAATATATTTCACAGAAGTGTATATTTTGTCATCACAGTTAAAATTTTTTAACCAATAAATATTGAAGAAAACATCATAATATTTGCTTGCGAATTTGATTTTGATTTTTTTCTCGATGTATTTGACACTTTATAAATGGATCGTTGCATTTATTTGAATATATTACAGTATAATTTATAGTTTAAAACAGCCACAATATAATTTAAAACAGCCAAATTCTCTCCCTCTCTCTCTCTCTCTCTCTCTCTCTCTCTCTCTCTCTCCCCCTCCCCCTCCAAGTGAAAAGGAAAGCTGCAATCTAAGCTGAATTAATTTTGTACAAGTTGATTTTATATAAATTGTCTTGCGATTTAATTATTTTATTAGAGTACTTTGTCACTTGCAAATTTACTTACACCTGATTGATGGTCGACGTAACGGAGACGGCAGAACCGTCGGGGGCGAGGATGGAAACGTGTGCGGTTCCTGCATCCTCGAGTGTTGCGGTGATAGCGCCGTAATCTGTCGGATTTTGACTTGTGCGATCATCCTTAATCCTGCTTTTTATCATTTCCGCGTAATCATTGGACGTTAAATTAGTCAGCAGCTCGTCTATAAAAAAAATAATTGTATTGTATTAAATGCTTCGTAATTGACGGAGAGAAAATTCGAAGAATGTATTAGAGAAAATCATGATGGAACAGAAAATTACTGATCTTTTAACAGCAGGTTTTATCAAATGCGTTATGCAATGATATATGGGTTAACGATTACATTAGAAACATTTGATGATTCTCAGAAATTCTCAGAAAAAAAAACATACTACATACATCGCGAGATTAATACGCATTAAAGAGATTAATACGTAACAATATACATATTTAAAGTAGTATAAAAACTCTCTGTCTCTTTCTCTCTCTCTCTCTCTCTCTCTCTCTCTCTCTCTCTCTCTCTCTTTCTCTTTCTCTCTCTCTTTTTCTTCTTTTTCTTCTTTGTGGTTAATTTACATACTTATTATCGATGTCAGCATGAGAAAACTTGTCTTTATTAATGGAAGAGATTTTTAATGCATTAATAATGTTCGAGATGCTTTAACTTTTAAATAAGCGTAACATTTTCTATTAATATTTCTATCAATATAGATGTATAATTATCATTCATTTAAAGACCTTGTAAAATGAATTAAACAGAATTGTTATCGTTTATCATTTACATAAAAATTTTTCAGAGCGTCAGCTGACTATGACTATGATTCTTTTTAAATAAACTTTATATATAACATTACTACATATCATATGTAATTCAAGATACATTATCAAGAAATTATGTTAAAATGTTGCTCATTATGTATACATGGTCTTACCTATGCCGTTGACAAATTCAGGATCCCCCAACTCTGTTCTTCTTGCGTAAGCCCACTTAAAGGTCTCCACTATACGTTGCCACATTATGTTCTCATCGCGAACCGGTAGCAAGCGATGAAGGACATTCATCATAAACGTTAGAATTGCGCCTGAACCTGGCGGCGGAGCACTGTAAATTGTCAGGTTCCCCATTTTCAATGCGACCGGCTTTCTCCATACGACTCTACAAAGTAGTCTTGCATTATCAATGTGCTATGACTTTTACACCCACAAAGTAACCCAATTTTTTTAGTTAAATAACATTTTGCTATTTTTAACTTCAATATGTGCAACAAAAAAAAAACTAAATTTTAATAAATATTTGTTTGAATAGTTCTAAGTAAAGTATTTACTAATTGTAAATATATATTTATTTGATACAAAAAAAATTAATTTGATTTAATCATTATACTTGTTTTACAGAGTAAATATTTACTCTAAATAAATGTTTATTTAGTACTGTTCAAAGAAATTATGTATTAAGATTTAATAATTTTTTTTTCAGTATGTCAGAATGTAAATTAATCTATTTCTGTTTTTAATTTAAAAGTAAGTAGTTCATATTAATGCACTAAATAAATTAAATTTAAGTCAAATTTAATATATTTTCTTGGATTAAATAATTTATCTTTATTATTTTAATTAAATTGACGAAATTAACGAAATTGAAAAGAAATAATGGTGACCTATAAAAATAATCAAAAATAATTCAAATTGGGTATAATTTAATTAATATTATGAATTTAACACTATTCTCAATAATACGTTTTCTCGCAGTATTGCCCTAATTCGATAATATTTGTTACATTTATATATCTCATTTTTATCATTTATTGTACACAATCAACTTATAAAAACAAAAAACTTATAATAAAGCAAGAAAAGAACACAACTTAATGTTTACTTTAATATAAGTAGTTTTGTTAAGTCATTACGAAATCAATATTTAATCTGCTCTTACATTGTTATCGGCCTTAAATTAATTGATTGTAAATAATGATATTTAATATTATCAACAATTTATATTTATTCATACTTAATTATTTTGTATATTAAAATATTAAATATTAAATATTATTGTGTAAAAAATATTAAAATATTAAAAAGAGATATAATAATAGCACAACTTTTCGGTTGATATTCTGTTAATTTCTTTAATGTATATAAAAAATAAAATTTTCATTATAAGTTTTTTCAATAAGTTTTTCATTAATATTATCGTTGCAGTAAATCAGCGTCGTTTTTATCTACTGTGAACCACATTCTTTTTTTTTTTACGCTCTCTTGTAAAATTTTAAATAACTGCGTAATAAAGATAAGTTTATAATCCTTTATCTAAATTTTCCCAAATAGCAAGTTTCGCACTTCACAAGCATTCATAATATTTCAAAACACAAAAATGAAAAAATATAGTATACTATACCTATACGTTTGAAAATCTTGTTTCGTGATTATTCCTTTAAACTTAGTTATCTCGTTGATTAATTTGTCAGTGATACTGCCATTATAAAACACGGAGGGACCCTCTTCTGCTATAAGCTTCAAGGTCTTCGCCAATTTCGGTCTCTTTATTCGATCTCCTGCCTGTAAATATTTCTCTATTTAATTCATAGTTCTACTGAACAAGACATTCGCGCCTGACAAAGTGAGAAATTAAAAAATGATAAAGGAAACTTCGAAAATCAAGATGCTACTCACGATCCACGTTCTATTAGTGTCAGGATTTATAAGTATTTCAGCTAAACTGCTCTCGTTTTTTATCATAGGCTCCTTCTCGACCAGATATTCGGCAAGATAATCATTGACGAGCGATCCAATTTTGCACAATTTAATTGTAGGCTCAAATAATTCAGGCCACGGTATCCTTCCGTATTTTTGATGCGCTTCCCAATAGCCCTTAAGCTCACCCGGGACAGCAATTGCGAGTCCACCTGTTCGATAACACATAGATTACGCTTATTACTCAGATGACTATTATTATTATGCACACACACATACACACACGCACACACACACACACACACACACACAAACGAAATAGAGCATTTTATAATTAAACGTTACGTTGCATCCAGTAATGATTATAGATACAACTTCTAAGCAATTTTGACGTAAATGTATAAGGATCTGTCAGTAAGTTTTGCAAAAAAATCCTACCATACATGGATAAATGAGCATTGCCATTGAACATATCCTCTGTTGCATTCATCGGGGCGGTCTCTCTCGCATCTAGGAAGATCGCCGTTTTGTTGTTTGCGTCCCATATCGTCATAAAAAATCCGCCGCCTAGTCCCATGCTTTAAATCAAATATAAAAATATAAAATAGCTCACTATATGTCTTGTTCGCAATATTAGGTGTTCATCATGATAAGCAAATCTTATCATATCAAAAAGCATTCTTCATATCAAAAAAAGAAGAGATAAAATTGCAATAAGTACCTGTGCAAAGACGCGACACCTTCGCAAAGAAGTGCTGCTATTGCTGCATCTACTGCTGAACCGTTTTTAGATAAGATATCCGCACCGATTTTTGAACATTCCTGACCATTCGTTGTCACGGCGCCCTATTAAATAAATATGAATATTTCAATAATTGTAAAAAAAAAACTTTTGGAATGTATTATCACATATTGTTCTTTTTATATGTAAAACAAAGTGAATGTTTGTGAAATAATAAGTAAAATAAAGCAGTTATTGAAAAATAACAAATTTAATAAAAATACATTCTCAAAGCAAATACGCACATAGCATTATTTACTGTCGTTTAATATTAAATTAAATTTTTTATTAATTAATTTCCTAGCTGTTATTACATGCTGATAGCACGAGAAGTATTTTGGAAATAATTACCTTCTTTCTTTGGAACACTATAATTATATTTTAATTAAATGAATAACTTCTCCAGAATACGTTTCAGTAAATGAGTAAATCAAATGTTGGTATTTTTATTACGGTTTAATTAAATCAATCTTTTTTTTTATACTCATCGATTAATAGGTATTACCTTCGCATACCGACCCAGTTCAGAAGAACTGACGAACTTTGAACCACACTTAACATCTGAATTGACCGTGAAGATTACAATTAATACCACGAAAATGGCCACAAGTACGACGATCATCAGGCCGAATGCAATCAGCTTTTTTCTCCCTCTGTACAAACCATGTAAAAATAAATAAATAGATTAAAAAATAGATTTTACTGTGTGTCCTTTTAATGATATATTGACAATAAATCTAATTAAGCTGCGTTTATCGTATGAAAATTCGTGATCGAATATCATTACACGATCATAACATAATCTTTAATTTTAAACATTACATATTTAATTTTCGTAACATTTTACATTTTAGTTTTTATTCGAAATTCGCTTATAATATGTAAAGACATTTTATTTTTATTATTTCTATTATATATATTTTGATTTTACGTTATGTGTAAATTAAAATTTAAAATTCGGTTATGCAATTAAAAACTATTACAAAAATTGAAAAAAATTCAAGTTAAATGCACATTATATAATATGCATATAATTGTTTTTCTATAGAAAGTATAGAAGTTGATGATTTCGATGCATGCCTAATTAGTATGTGAAAGAAGCCGAATAGCGATCATAAAAGTAACGATCATAATAGTGATGCTTCTATACGGTTACAATCTCTGGTTGCTTTACACTCTAATTAATGGTTTACCATGACCGCGTTCGCACCTGTGTCACTACTGTAAAGGTTTATCAGTTGTAACAAAGTACAATCATAATATCATGATTACATTTTACGTGAAATCATTTTATGCTATTTAAAATGATATAAATTAAAATATATAAATAATTATATAATATATATAAAATTTGAATGATGCATGTTCGTATAAAAATGTTGTGCAGTTAAACGAGGTATAATAACCACTTATAAAGTAATAAAGCTTATAAGATTATAAAGATTATAAATTATAAGATTATAAAATAATAAAATAATAATTCCTTTGTAAACACTCCATAAACAATGTTTATGATTGTGTGTGTATAAGATAAGAATCGTAATTTAAAAATTTATATAATTAAAGATAGATATGTATCGCTTAATAGATATCAACATTATCAACGCAATCATCGTTTTACTATCATCTTTATTGTCGTAGTTGATTCAAGAACGTGGTCCAGTTATCATCATGCAATCACAGATTTACACACGTAGAAGACATTTACTATGCAATTCCTTGAGATTGCGTAACGCATGTATATACCATTCAATACAGTCATGCGTCGTATGGACTTAACATCGAGTCATTACAGACAATAATTTTAATTTATCAATTTCAAGATGATACGAGATATAACTCTACAATTATTAAGAAATAAACAGAACTGTTTCGTAAGTACTTAAGTACACACAGACTTAATTAAACATATTATACGTCTGTAAATATTTAATTATCGTACACTTTACCGTCCATTAATTCCATTCTGAACATATATAATAAAAATAAAATTAGAAAGGATTAATGTAATAGATACGTCGCGTGTAAAGCGAAAAAATAATTTTTTACTTTATTAATCAGGAAATAAAGACAGATTAATTAAATATTTAAAAATTGGACAAACATTCTTTTAGACGACATTTGATAATGTCGAAATAAATCAACTGCCTCAGGAAGCTTTTTTTTAAATATTATCACAATTTACACACAAATATTTCACAATAATATCGATAAAGAAATAATGTATTGATCACAATGTATTGACAGATTTTCATATTTGAAAAATATATTGCACACATTTCTTCACAATTCAAACATCCTTATACTTTTGCAACTTTAAATTAAATAATAACTGTTTAACTACAAATGTGTTTAGCTAATTACATGTGTTTAATTTATGGATGTGAACATTAAAAATTGCACAACAGTGTAATTTGCAAGCATATTTCATTTTTTGTATACTTTAAATTAAAATGTGAATAAATGATGAATTATTATATTATAGTATGTATGTGTGAGTGGTTGAGAGTGTGTGTGTGTGTGTGTGTGTGTGTGTGTGGTGTGTGGTGTGGTGTGGTGTGTGTGTGTGTGTGTGTGTGTGTGTGTGTGTGTGTGTGTGTGTGTGTGTGTGTGTGTGTGTGCATTAACACATAATTTGATTGTCAATTATAAATTTTTAACGGAATTTGCAAAAACTCTGTGCCTATATTATTAATGTATATTTTACGTAAATATAATTAACTTATAAACAATTCAACAAATTAATTCTAGAATATTCATAAATACACCAGTAAATAAAAATTTTTATACGACATAAGAATAAATTTTTTCAAAAAATGGTTTTTAAAAAGATTAATATTGAATAATATTGAAAAATAATTTTCAAATATAAAGCATATATATATATATATATATATATATACGTGTATTATTTATAGCCAAAAACAATTATAAAATTGTTGCAAAAAAACTCAACGATAGTTTTCTTTTAATAATAAATTAGTTAGAAGACTGTGAAAATATTTTCTGTAAAATACGTTTCTTGTATCCATTCTTGACGCAACATGTAATAGTATATCTATGGAAATATCTTGTGGAAATTATCTATAACTAGTTGTTAAAAGTACTTTTGCAATCGTAAATATCATGTACACAGCAACGATCGTTGTATGTTTAGTGAGAATATTTTTAATACTCTCTTTTCCTCTCTCTCTCTCTCTCTCTCTCTCTCTCTCTCTCTCACTTAATTTATTTCAATATCCTCATAAATAGAATTAAAAAAAAAATTAAATTAATTATGTGGACTTATTCAACTTAAGATATTTTATATCATATACAGTTTTTATTATGTACAACTAAA